>NC_056729.1:1045687725-1045955225 GCF_019279795.1 Protopterus annectens | reverse complement strand
CACTGGTCTGAATTTGGATTTAGAGTCTGCTACTTTCACAGTGTGGGTTCTGTCAGTGAGCCACTTGGCAACCCATCTTGTGAAATAGGGATTTATACCTAGTTTAGTGAGTTTGTCTATAATTCCAGAGTGGGGGATGGTGTCAAAAGCCTTGGCGATATCTAGATAGGCTGTGTGAACCACCTTACCCTCATCTACAGCTTTAGTGACCGCTTCAATGAAGTCTATCAGGTTTAGGTGACATTATCTGCCTTTTACAAACCCGAGCTGGGTAGGGTCCAGTGTTTGGAGATTACCAATGTCATTGGTTATAAGTTCCATGATGATATGCTCCGTAGCCTTGCAGACCAGGCTCGTCAGGCTAATGGAGTGGTAGTTCCCGGGGTCTGTGGTAGCTCCCCCTTTGTGGAGTGGGATAACCATTGCTGTGTGCCATTCATTGGGCACAAAGCCTGAAGTGAGGCTATGATTGAACATGGTACTTAGGTGGGGTGCCAGTTCATTCTGTAGTTCATGTAGAACACAGCCTGGGATGTTGTCAGGTCCCATGGATGCTGTGTTCTTGGCTTTGGAGAGTGTGTTTTTTACCTGTGCAGCAGTGATTTCAACAACTTTGCATTCTTCTGGTATAGAGATGTGCTCTTTAGGTGATGAGAGAGGGGTAAAGTTAGCACTGAACCTATCTGCCAGGATGTTGGCAATATCAGTTGGTTGGTTATATTTAGTGCCATTGTGCTGTAACTCCGAGCAGATCTGAGTGTTGCCATTGAGATTCTTGACATAGCTATAGAATGCTTTGTGGTTGTCTTTAGAATCAGTGGCAATTTTGTTTTCGTAACTAGCTTTGGAGGATTTTATGAGGAATCTCAGCTTCTTACTGAGGCTGACCACGGAGTTCCACCAGTCATGGGATTTTACGCTTTTTTGCAGCAGTTTCTTTCTTCTGTTGTAGAGTTTGTTTATAGCAGGGGACCACCAGATTGGCTTCCTTTTCTTGGAGGATAGCATCTTGGTTCTGTAAGGGATTGCATAATCCATGCACTTGTGTAAGTGCTTAAAAAGTGCAATTGTATAGGATTCAGCAGTCATACCTCTATTGTCCATCAGCATGGGTGTCGTGAAGTTTGCCACTTCTGTCTTAAGAAGCGTGAAGTTGGCTTTGGAGAAATTTTTTATGGTTGTTTCCCTAATGGCGGTGGGGGTGGGATGTGGATGCCTAGGGTGATTTGCTTGTGGTCGGATCTGACCAACGAGGAATTGACCTCTGGTGTGGAATACCGGTAGCCCATGTTGGTAATGACCAGGTCTAGGATATTGCTGCCCCTGGTAGGGGTGTGGATAAGTTGATCCAAGGCATTGGAATTTATGAATTCCAGAAAATGTTGAGCACAAGAGTTGGTACATGAGTAGTTTTCCCAGTTAATGGTGGGGTAGTTGAAATCGCCCATTATTAGGGTGTTAGGTTGTACCTTAATTTTTTCCAGTGTATCAAGAAATGATGAATGGGAATCTTCGGGAATGGTGGGGGATCTGTAGCAAGCTACAATTTGCATTGTGGTCTTGCCCAAAATTTGTTGCACTTGGATAATCTCAGATGCATTATGCTGAGCAACTTGCCTGGAGGTGTGGATATTCTTAATGAATATGGACACGCCTCTGCCTTTAGTGCTTCGGTCCAGGTTAGGTGGCTGAAAGGTGCGGTATGAATTATAGCCTGGAATGCAGTGGTGCTCTCTTGAGCCTAGAAACAAGTCTCTGTCCCTGCACAGATGTCGATGTTCTCCATTTTAAGGAGTGCCTCGAGTGCATTTTGAGGTTTAGACTTCTAGCATTAAGTAGCATTGCCCTTAGATTTTGCTTGCTAGTACCTGTTACAGAGGTGAATTTGTCATTTGAATCTTGCCTAAAAAAGGCACTATAGGGGTGGCAAGAGCCTTAGCCAGTATCTGGAATCCCAGGCGCAACAGGTGCAGGCCATCTCTGGCAAAGCATTGTGGTTTGTCGATCATGTCATCCCAGGCAGACATATACTGGATCCCCTTAGAATGACACCAGAAGTTTAGCCAATTGTTGAAGTCAATCATTTTGTCCTTGTACTGTGGTATAATTCTGGGTGATGGCAGGATGCTACTCAGGACTAGGGTCATACCTGCCTGGGCTACAAGATCAGAAAGCTCCTCCATGTCTCTTTTCATGTAGTTCAGGGAGGTTCAGGTCATTCACACCAACATGGACAATGACAGAGTCATATTTGTACTTGCTGTGGAGTGACCTGAGTGCATGCATTATGTGGCAGATCCTGGCACCTGACAGGCAGCTGACAGTAACTTTCACCTTTTTAGCCTGGTGAGTGGAACATCAGTGTGCCTGACTATAGAGTCACCTATGACTAGAGTATTGGGTATGTTATTATGCCTTATGGGCTGTGGTTGAGTGGCACACTGAGTTTGTGGGCTATGTGTCATTTTGGTTGTGTTGGGGGGGTGGAGGTTGCTTGTGTTTCTGCTTTGGAGGTCCCTGTTTCTTGGGTAGATTTTTTTTGAGAGCCTCCGTGAATGTAGGTGTGTGTTTTGTGTTTCTATGTGTGTGTTTTGGTAGTGTAGGTTTTGAGGGACTATGTGATGAGTGTGGTGTGGTGCAAATGTTTACCTCTTCCTCTTGACTGTCTAGTCTAGTCTTGGGTGAAGAGAGCTTTGCTTCCAGTTTGGTTATATAAGTGCATCTCTCACAGGGTGTAGTGTTGGGTGGTAGGAGGAGAGGGTTGTCTGTGTACATGAGGCAACTGCTGCATTGCCCCAAGATGCCCAGATTCATCAGGTAGACAGGAGAAAACACCGGGAACTGACCCTTAGACATGCCTGGATAGGTGCTTATTTATCATGTGCTAAAAACTGTTTTCCTCTAGACAAGTGAGGAATTTTGAGTTCTGTAGTAATTTGTAGCTTATTTAGTGCTTACGATGAGTTCTGAACAAGTGCTGAGCTCAAAGAAACAGATTTGATATATATTTATATTTATATATATATATATATATATATATATATATATATATAAAAAATATATATATATATATATATATATATATATATATATATATATATATATATATATATATAAACATACATACATATAACCAACAATCTCCAGCACTCGACTGATATAGTAACTGTATTGCTAATGCAAGAATCCAAAAATCATAGATGTTGCAAGCAGCAAATATTTTAATGGCAGCTGAATAAAGTCACAGACCAGTTTCCCCGCATGGCATCATCAGTGTGTACCAGGAAATGGTATAATGCTTTCTTAAATAAAGACATGATTTAAAGTGACAGCATTCATCAAAATCCAGTATATATGAACAATTGTATATCCGTAAGGCAACTTACCCTGTATTAATGAAAAATACAATTTCAACAAATACCCTATTATATTCATACTTTCAAAAAACGGTGGGAAATTAACACTTGTCCAACAGCAAACTGCATTACACCAGCCAAACAAACATCCATCTAGGTGCGGGGCTACACCCCCCATCCCCTATATATATATATATATATATATATATATATATATATATATATATATATATAGATATATATATATATAGATATCCCTAATCATATATATATACCAACTCCAGGATCGCACTACACTGGAAAGGAAGGGCATATTTCTACATGCTGGGCAAGCATTAACTTGCCCAGGGATGAATGAGCCATTTGGGATTCTCGGCTTTTGACATTCTCGTCTCAAGAATGTGAAAGCTGATATTATAGGCTACAAGATTACAAAGTGGACCTGTATACACACACACATATATATATATATCTCAACTAGACGTAAACAGACAAACTCTTTTTCGGGAAAGTGCATTTTTACAAAAATGCACTTTTGCGAAATACAAATAAACCAAAAAAAAAAAAAACACAACACAAACCACGTTTATGCAGGAGGCAAGCCCCCCTGCACCCCTCACATCCCCACTACCCCAGTACCTTTATATTCTCACTCCAAGATCGCACTACAGTGGAGAAAAGGGACTGTTCCCTTATCCCCGCTGTGCTGCGATTTGTTCGCTTAGTTGCCTTTTTGCGAAAGTGCATTTTCGCCTGTTTACATTTCGTTGAAACAGAATTTCAATGGGTCGAGGTAGACCCATATAGATATATATATATATATATATATATATATATATATATATATATATATATATATATATATATATGTATAAATTTATATATATATATATATATATATATATATATATATATATATATATATATATATAGGCCGATTTCCAAAAGAAACTTGCACACAGCACAGTGCACTAAAGGAAGACTTTTGTGAACTAAGGGTGGACACAATTATAAGAACTACAGAACCAAGTGCATATGCTAATGTGCTAAGTGAGTGTAATTTCAGACTCCATGCAGGATCTCTGGATTCCACACCACAATGTGTTAACCAGCAATAATAAAATGCAACAAAGCAATATGCCAGTATGTCCATGAAAGGAATCAATGGAAGCCATTTGTGCTACTGTCTCAGTATAATACATTTACCCTATATTGCAAAATAGTCCTTTGAATTCCTCAGTCTCAGGTAGGTATGAGTCTAGCACTGAGCAGCATACTACCTTCTTCATGATGCCATGAAACCAACAGAAAATTATTGATTTTAACAATTTGCTTAGCTTCTAGAGTCAATCCGGGGGGGGGGGGTAGGGTGCAACATTTGACGACCTGTTTGGATATGGTTAACAGACCATGCTGCTTGCCAGGAATTATCTGTACTTATCCTTTCTAGGATTTCAGATACTGGCAGAGTCTTTTCCACACCTGTAGTGCCTTTTTTAGGCAATGGCAAACTGATAAACCTACCAACTTAAATGAACCTATGAAAGAATATCTGAAGGTGGTACTGCTCAATGGTAGAAATCTTAACAAGAAACTCCACTGCTTGCAAGCCTTCCTCTCACTGGAGAGTATAGACATCTGTATAGTAATGGAGATATGGTTTAAAATTACTGGGAGTACTCCAGTAGTGCAAGGTTATAATACCTTTCAAACCATTAGACCAGCTACTGCATGGGTGGAAAGTAAAGGTGGAGGAGTCTCAGTCTATATTAAAAACAATTTCACATCCAAACAAGTTAAAATGCATAACCCACTGAAACCCATACATGTGCAACTCGCCATAAACAGGGTGCCGTACAATATCCGTGCAACCTATAGGTCTGCCTCCCTGTCCCAGGAAGCACATGCTATCTATTTTAATGAATTAGAGTTCCTCACCATTCAACCCAATATAATATTCATGGGGAATCTCAACTAACCCTTTATAGACTGGAAATCCTGCACCACTTCTAATGCACAAGCTCAGTGATTCCTAAACTTTGTTAATACTAACATTTTGGAACAGCTGGTTTATTCTTCTACCATGGGTGCAAACATCCTCAACCTTGTACTTACAAATATGGAGGTTGATGTTCCTCACCCAATGCAATATCTTCACTCATCAGATCTGACTATAAGGCAGTATTACTTAAAATAAAAATTAAATCCGTGCATCGAGCAAAACCAAAAGCCTTTAGGAAATATTCCAAGGCAAACTTCTCCCTGTTAAACAACACCTTGGCTAAATTCCAAGCACCTCCAAACCCAGTAAACTCCATAGCATACACTGAGCTATTTACAAAGTCTGTTTACAGTTGACAGCTGTATACAGTGAGCTGTGCCGACTCATACTAGGAATAAGATGACCTCAGAAGACAAGCTACCCTGGTAGAATCACAATATTAATCGGTTATACAACAAAAGAATAAAAAAAATCTTTGTCAAGTGTTGCAGGAGCAAAGCCATACATAATAAAAACCCACTGACCAATCTAAACAGGCAGCTAAGAGGGTTAATCAATACTTCAAAGACTAAATTTGAAGAAGAAATAGCTTCTCAGGCAAAGGCAACCACAAAGCCTTCTACAGTTATGTCAATAACCTCAGAGGAAATACATAACAGTGCACAGAACTTATTGTAAATGGCATCACCCACACTGAATCAGAGACCATTGCCAACCTTTTGCCTGGAAGGTTCAGTTCAAATTTCTCCCCCCAGTAATCCAAAGAAAATAATGCATGACACTGTCCCACCAACTATTACTAGGGAACAGGTCATCAGTGCATTTTGCAAGGCCCAAAACACTGCATCGATGTGCCACGATAACATCTCGGGATGGTTAATAAATAGCATGAAACATGATTTTTCTGGTCCACTTGAATCACTTTCCAATTGGAACTGTCAGTCAGGTTTTCTGCCTAAGGAATGGAAGGTGGCTACAGTCATTTTCCTGCACAAAGGAGGTCCAACCACTGAAAATCATCATGGGCATGATAAATGAGGACATAGGTAACCTGCAAATTCAGGACCCATCACAGTTCAGCTTTGTTAAAGGAAAGTCATGCCTATTAAATCTGGTGGACTTTGTGAGAGAGTCACCAAAGCATTGGATGAAGGTAAAACTGTACACACAGCTTACCCCTACCTGGCCAAGGCTTTGGATACAATATCCCATTCAGGCATTACAGACAAGCTCACTAATTTAGGTGTAAACCCTTTTATCACCTGCTGGGAAACCAACTTGTTCACTGATAGGGCCTAGTAGATCAAAATAGGTGAAGCCACCTCCACCAAGAGGCCAGTCACTAGTGGAATTCCCAGGGATTGGTACTGGGCCTGCTCCTTTTTGTGATCTTCTTTCAGATTTTCCCGGTTAAGGGTCGCCAAGCAGATCACTTTGTCCGCTCATGATTGGCAGTGGAGTTTTATGGTGTTGAGTTGCCAGCCCGGCACCCATCCTTCCACAGAAGGCACACACACGCACATACTCACACCTAGGGCCAACTTAGAGTGTCCAATCCACCTGCAGCATGTCTTTGGGATGTGCGAGGAAATCGGAGCACCCGGAGGAAACCCACACAGCCAGAGGGAGGACATGCAGACTCTGCACAGAAGGCACCCCAGCCAAGGATCGAACCGGAGAACCTCTTGCTGTGAGGCAGCAATGCTAACCACTGCACCACCATAGCCGCCCATACTCCTTTTTGTCATCTATTTCTCTTAAATGGAAGCAAACGCTGAAAGTTTATGGCTGACTAAATTTGCAGATGATTGCAATCTGGGCTTTATCATTGAGTCCCCTGCAGACACTAACATTCTTCAAGAAGGTCTGTCTCTAACAAATGATGCCAATGCCATGGTCTTAAATTCAATGCTGAGAAAAGCATAATTGTAACCTTTGGGAAGTCAGCCATCCCAGCTAATTACAATGTTGATAATGCACCCCTAAAAGTTGACCCAGTGGTTAGAGATCTGGATATGCATATAAACAGTAGCTTTACCTTTGACCACCACATAGCCACAGTGGTGAGGAAATCATTTTATGTTGTGCAAATTATAAGTAAGGGCATGGTATACAGATCCAAAGATGTCATTATCCTACTCTACTCTGCCCTTTTCAGACATATCATAGAGTACAATGTTTCCTCTTGTATGTACCTGACTTGGCATATGCATGCAGCAACTAGAGTAACTTCAGAGGTTTTGTACAAAAAGAATACAAGGTGTAACAAACTTGCCTTATGCAGAACATCTTAAAGACCTTTCCCTCTACTCAGTTTCCTATAGATTGCTGAGAGGTGATCTATGACTGGCTTACAAGGCATCTGCAAACCTCAGAATTATGAATCTCCTACATATTTAAGATAAAGAGTACCAGAAATACAAGGTCTAGGGACTTGAATTTTATGTGGATGGAGAATAGGAAATGTATACCGGGCCTGTACCCTTCTCCTTTATGGGCAGTGTCAGCTTATAAAAGCCTGGACCTCGATGTCTTATTTGGATACAAGACATCATTATTCTTCTAGAAAACTTGGCTAGACTTAGAAAAGCCCCCTCCAGGTTATTAGCCTAGTAACAGTCTATGAGTCTATGAAATATGTAAGCTGCAGTGAGAGCACTTGTGCAGGCTGAATGGTTGCAAGCTATACTGGAGAATAATCTGAAAATGCATCCTTTCTACAGACAGCCAGAACAGCGCCAAGCTACATTTCAATTAAGCCAGCTCTCTGGCCAGCAAATGATTGATAGAAAGAGATTAGATTAGAGAGAGAGAGAGAAAGAGAGAGAGGGACAGACAGCTGATGCACGCTGTGTGTAGGATGCATGCATACAACATGCATTCAGTCAGCCAGTGCAGCAAACCAGTCCCAGTAAAAACACAGGTGTGCCTGAGTCTGGATATACTGGCCTCTGGGACATTCCAGAATTAAACAGGTGATACCATAGGTGTGACCCAAACAGCTGCTAGCTACATAGTAGGACAATTCTTGAGACTTACGTTCAGCAAAGAGGGTGACTTCATCTATTCCCGGAAACATCCAGAGAGTGCCAGGCTGCCATTAAATGGTTCTTTGCCATTGTCAATTTCTCCTGTGTTGTTGGTGCAATTCACTATACCCACATTTCAATAAAAAGCACTACAGTGATGAAGAAGAGTGTTAATTTAACAAAAAGCGGTGGTCATCACTCATTAGTCAGGTAGAGTGCTCTGCAGACAGATTCATTATTAACCAGATGGCCACACACCCTAGTGGCACACATGATGTACACGGTGATAAGGAGACAAAGTGACCTACGGTATGCTTTTCAAGAAAGGTGACAAGAAACATCACTGAGCAATTCTTTGGTGTGCTAAAATCATGAAAAAGATGTCTGGACACATCAAGGATGCTCTGCAAAACATGCCAAAAAGGCTGCACAAATGGTTACCACATGCACCATGTTGCAACTTGCACAATAAGATTACTTCTAATTATGGTGGCTTGCCAGCAGTAGGTGTGGGTGATCTACCTCAAACCTGCCATAATTCTGAAGTGGAACTATTAGAGCATTCACAAAATAATCAGGAGGACACAAGGGTGAGAACATCTAGGCTGGGGCAATGAAGGCTGCAGCTGTTTAGGCTAAATAAGGCAATACAGCAATATCTGGCTCACTACGTTTGAGCCATGATATGCCAGCCATATACATGTAAGCAGATAAACAGGTGATATGTACTCATTGGTGTTAGCATGTTAGCACCACATGTGACAGCCGAAGTTATCCATCTGACTGTTGTCCATTGGAACATCATACATTCCATGCAAAGATGTGCCATGCAACAAAATAAACATTGTCTTCACAGATGAATAAAATACATTTGTTTGTGTACTGAGAAGTACATAACAATTGTAAATGGAGGTATGTAGTAGAGGTACAACACTAACTGTAGGCAAACTTGTATGTGTATAAACCCCATGTGTGCATGCTGGCACAACACGTATGTGTCAGTGGTATTGTTTCCATAGATCCATTGTACTGCGTGTATATAACCCACTATTGTGTTTAGGAGTTTGCCTATCAGTTTGCACATAGACAGAAATGGCACATCAAACAAAAATGTGCATAGTGGTGTAAAATGCATGATACAGAATATAACAGGCATGCTATTCAAATAGTTTATTGTGCCTAATGTGATGCTATCATGCTTCTGTATTGAGGATAAGGAATATTTGGAAGTAAGCACACATCTTGAAAAGCATGTGTCAGTAACGCTTCCTATCTGACAAGGGGTACACACATCATACCAAAGATGATTATCATGGCCAGTAATACAAAAATAACATTGATAGTAGCTAACATATATGATCAGCATCTGAAATTTTACACAAACATGTGTTATGCAGTATGACAAGCCACAGCTGTCATGTATGTAACAACAGCTGTGAAACAGTCACCAGGAATATACTCAGGTACAGATATGGATAGAAGCTCACATGGAATCCTGTATGCACATGATAATGTAGGCAACTTGGACTGTGAAGTACAGACAATGGGATATGAGACTAAAAAACACATATGCAGGGTTGAGTGCAGTGGATGACAATAACCAGAATAATGTGCCAAAAGAAATACAGATATGCCAGTCCATGTATACTTGTGCAAAGAATATTGGCAGACAATAGGAAAAGATGCACTGTCAGTAATACATTGCACAGTCTATGGCAGACATATCTAGAAAAATGCTGGTCTAACACAATTGTAAACATGTACAACACAAGATACTGCCATAGACATTTCAACCTATAGCAGCTCAGTAAACATGAACAGATGTACATTATGTGCCCATTAGTTTTATGTTCTGTCATTTAAATGATACTAAAATACTAATCCTGTAGCATCAGACATGTTAAATACTATGAACATCAGAGTACATAGTAGTCAGCACAGTGATCATTATTGTGACAGTTCAGCTGGCACAACAATATACACATACTCTGGGATAACTGTAATACTAACAGTAAATGAGGATAGCCATATTAATGGCTCGTGCTGAAGTCTGACTGCTCCTGCCACCTTAGAAAACTCCAGTCACACAATGCTGTACCATTGATCTGGCAATGGTGGCATGTGTATAATGGGACACAAACTTAAACACCAACGTAACCAAACCAATGCACAGACTCAGGAAATACGAAAAAAGCAGCAGAGCATGACCCAGGAACACTGATTTAATGAGAAAAATGTTGTAAGCACAAAACACGCTTTCGGTGAGCCCAGTGTCTCACCTTCTTCAGACAAAATTACAAGCCAACTAGCTAACACTTTATATCATCAGTACTCAATCAATTTTAATTAAATTAGTACTCCTTATCTAATTAAATAAACCTAATTCTGAATGCAACAGTTTTTAAAAGGATAGCAGATTAGAACATAAAAAACTTATAAGCCTATTTTTAATGTTATTTTAAAATGTTTTAAAACTGTTTTAAATCTATTTTAATCTATTTTAATCTATTTGATGCACACACACAATAAATATAAAAATATATATAAATAATTTTAGCAAACAGTAAATAAAACTGATAAATTTAACAATTCAATTCATTTACATATACATATATATATATATATATATGTGTGTGTGTGTGTGTGTGTACTTGCATCAAAAACAAACTAATATACACATATAAATATAGCAGTATATGTGTATAAAAATATAAATATTGTATAAAATACACTTTAATTAATAACTGAGAAGTGTTTAAAAACATTATATGTTAATATCATAATAACAACATCATACTAAATTTAAAACCATCTAAAAGAAATAATTACATAATCCCAAAACAAACAACCTTCATCCTTTAGGTTAATAAACCTAATTTGTTTAAAACAAAGAACAAAACTTGTTGCCATGTTTTTATATATGGGGGTATATGCATCAATTTGTACAAAAAGCCAACATGCTGCAAATTAAACTACTACCTTTTAGTGGATAATAATTTTAGAACACAGGCAATAGATACAAATTCATTTAAGCCTGGATGAGTATATGCACATGTGCGTAACTGCCAAACTAATTCATTTATTTCCAAATGAATTTGCCAAGGGCCACCTTTGTTGTCCACCAGAATTCTACCCAAAACTGTAAACTTAAAGGAGTGTCCAGAATAGTTATGAATATGCCTTGCAAGAGCATTATTTAAATCTTGCCTAGCTATAGCATAAATGTGTTCATAAATGCGCTGTTTAAGCTTTCTTTCTGTTTTCCCTATGTAAAATGCAGTGCATTTTTGACATAAGGCTAAACAGACCACTCCAGAAGTATCACAACTATGTTTTCCTAATATTTTGTATTTTTCGTTCCTAATCCTGACTTTTGGGTCAGTGAGGATATGTTTACATTGGTTACAAGCCCCACACTTAATCATTCCTGAAAGCCGTTGACTTGAGGGTTGTGGTTTAAACTCTAACAAAGATTTTACATTCCGCCCTCTTCTAAAAGTTAATTTAGGAACCTCACCTAACTTGTGGGACAAGTAACTATCCTCAGTAATCAAGGCCCAATATTTATTGAGCACCTTCCTAATTTCAAAGTGATCCACTGAGAAGGTACAAAGAAATCTCATTCCAGAACTAGACTGGTTGTTGTTGTCAGCCCCTGGTCTAGGTAAAATAGAGGGAGCAATTTCCAGAATGTTAACATCAAAAGAAAGAATAGGTTTATAAAACCCTGATTTTCTTTTGTTTACTACTTCTGTTCTGATGTCAACAAGCAAAGATGCCGGATAACCTCTATTTGCAAACATTTCGCTCAGATGTTCACATTCTAGCAAAAAGTCATCCAACTCAGAAATCATTCTGGCTGCTCTTGCCATCTGGCCTTTAACTACTGCCTTCTTCTGGTAACTAGGGTGAGAACTCGTAAAATGCAGAAATGCGTTAGAGTAGGTGGGCTTTCGATAAATAAGGCTCTTGTATCTTAAATTGATCTCATTCTTAATAATCAAAATATCTAAATAATTAATCTTGGATTTCTGCAAATTATAAGTGAACTCCAAAAAGGAGTCAGCACAGTGATCATTATTGTGACAGTTCAGCTGGCACAACAATATACACATACTCTGGGATAACTGTAATACTAACAGTAAATGAGGATAGCCATATTAATGGCTCGTGCTGAAGTCTGACTGCTCCTGCCACCTTAGAAAACTGCAGTCACACAATGCTGTACCATTGATCTGGCAATGGTGTCATGTGTATATTGGGACACACTAGGGGTTTGTTCAGCGGCATGTGTGATATGATAGAATGTGCCAGCTGTAGTCTGACCATCATGACCCAAAAGAACTTTTCATGCACACTGCAGCACAAACATCAGCGGCATGCAAGGGCCATGGCTGGTGTATATAAAAGGATTTCTTCCACGCTCAACTGGTGGCATACTGATCATATGGGTCAGGGTGTGTATTGTCCATTTGTATTGCAGTATTGCATAGGCACTGATGCGGAAAACTACCTATAGAACCTGCAATAGATGTTACATTATCTCACTGTGCAGCCATTGTTGCCATGACTTTGCCATACCACATGCTTGCACCCCTGACCCCACAAAAGACCACAGTGAAAAACTTCTCAAAAGCAGACTTCACTCTTCTTAAGACTGAGATGGTATCCTTTAAGCCCACTGGGCCAGTGAATACCACATCCCACAATGCTGAATCCTTCACAAATGCTTTCTATGGACATCTCCAAGAATGCATGGATCATGCAATCCCAAATAAATCCAAGTCCCTCTCCAGCAAAGGCAAGTGTCCTGTCTGGTGGACCTCAGCCATTAACAAATTGTATAACAAAAGAAGGAAGCTACTGCATGACAGAGCAAAATCCCATAATGGGAAGACATCTCTGATCAACACTAGCAGAAAACTACGTTCTCTCATAAAAACATCCAAGGCCAACTTTGAGAGAAAAATCGCTAAGGACACTAAAGATAACCACAAAGCCTTCTTCAGCTATGTTAGAAACCTCAAGGAAACCCTTAGATATGCTCAGAGTTAGTTCACAACAACAAAAAATACACTGAACCCACAGATATTGCCAACATTCTGGCTGACAGGTTCAGTGCAAATTTCTCCCCTCCCTCACCCCCAAAAGAAGAAATACTTATCCCAGCTGAATGTAATCTCCCTGTCATCTCAGATGTCCAAGTGAGAGCCGCCCTCAGCAAAGCTAAAAACACAGCATCAATGGGACCTGATGGTATCCCGGGTTGCGTGCTACGTGAACTCCAAGAGGAGCTAAACCCGCACATAAAAATGCTATTTAACCTTAGCTTTACTACAGGATATGTACCTGAACACTGGCGTACAGCAACAGTGGTCCCACTCCACAAAGGGGGTACCTCTACAGACCCTGGGAACTACCGCCCCATAAGCTTAACCAGCCTGGTCTGCAAAGCTATGGAAAGAATCATTATGGAACTCATAAACAGAGACATTGGGGACCTACAGACACTTGACCCCACCCAGTTAGGCTTTGTAAAGGGCAGATCCTGCCTTTTGAACCTGGTTGACTTTTTCGAAACAGTCACTAGAGCCATTGATGAGGGCAAAGCAGTCCATACAGCCTACCTGGACTTGGCTAAGGCCTTTGACACAATACCCCACTCAGGCATCATATATAAGCTCAACAGCTTAAACGTAAACCCTTATGTCACTAGATGGGTTGCAAACTTGCTAAAGGACAGAACCCATAAAGTTAAAATCACTGGAGCAATGTCAGACTCAAAGCCAGTCACAAGTGGTGTCCCACAGGGATCTGTCCTGGGACCCCTCTTGTTCGGCATTTATTTCTCAGATGTTAAAGCAAACATGGGGGGGTTGTGGCTGACAAAGTTCGCAGATGACTGCAAACTAGGCGCCATAGTCGATACACCAGCGGACACATACATCCTACAAAAAGACCTCACAGAAACGGACAACTGGTGCCGGAGTCATGGCCTTAAACTAAATGCCAAAAAATGTATAGTCATCCCCTTTGGGAAAAACAAAGTACCCACAAATTATCACATAGACAGCAACCCACTGAGTACGGAAAAAGTAATCAGAGAACTAGGGACCCAAGTCAACAGCGACCTCTCATTTGACACCCACGTTGCCAAAGTGGTTAGAGAAACATTCTACCTTGCACACCTTATCATGAAGGGATTCACATCCAGATCCAAGGATGTCATTGTACCCCTATACTCCTCCCTCATCAGACCCATGATTGAGTACAATGCCCCATTTGGTATGTACCTCACCTGGCATTTGCAACAGCTGGAGAGAGCACAAAAGTACCTCACCAAGAGGATCAAGGGTCTCCAACATATGTCTTATTCTGCCAGACTAAAGAAACTCCAGCTCTATTCAGTAGCATACCGCCTGCTCAGAGGTGATCTCTGCCTGACGTACAAGGCCATGTCCAATCAGGAACTGATGGACATGCTCCATCTCAAAAAATCCAAATCCATCAGAACCACGAGAGCTAAAGACTTAAACCTCGGCACAAGTATGAATAGGACATGCTGGAGGGATAGATTCATAACCCAGAGACTTCCCATGCTCTGGAACAAGATCCCAGTTCATGTTAGGCAGAGCCCCTCACTGACTCTCTTCAAGAGAAATCTTGATGAGTGGATGGGAGATCGTAAGTTTACCCCAGGGGTCACATCAGTGTCACTACTAGACAGGGGCACAGTAAACTAATTCTATTATATAAGGGGAACTTCACTGTGTCACTACTAGACAGAGGCACAGTATTCTAAATCTATTCTGTGCATTTTTGTACCATTTCATGGGGTGGCGAAAGCCACATCACTATGGCTAGGCTTACAAATGCCCCAGGGCAGATAGCCTAGTACTAAACTATGAAACTATGAAACTATGTAATGCACGGATCTGGTGTGCTAAATCATCACTTGCATTAGCAAGTGCATGCAGTTCAATGCTATGATGATGCTAAGAATGATGGTGTGCTTGTAATAGTAGCCATACAAGTTCAAGCACATGCCCATTTATTGCTGATGCTTAGCCATGTGCTGTCCTATGGGCATTAGTTGTCTGTTGTAGATTTGTCTCACCACCACTATCAGATTCACTTGGCAACAGGTCCTCAAGGTTCTTGTCTTGACCAGTATCTGACACTTCATCACCTGAAGACTGACAAACTGAATTGTCCCCTCATCAGAAGTTATACCATGAGCCACAGGACTGACTCCACCAGAACTTGAGAAAAGTAAAACATGTGCTGTGTCTTGTGTGAGACTGACTGTACTGCTTCTATGTATCATATCACATTCTGTGTCAGGACTAGTGGACAAGGTCAGTGAGAAACCCAGTAGTGGACAGGGTGCAAACACGCAATTGTAAATAGGAAAAAATACACATTATCTAATTGCACTGATGAAACAAAATGTAATTATGCATATACCTGGTAAGTGTGGCTATAGGTGGCTACAGGTGGTGTGATGCCCCTACATAAAAAAAAAAGAAAGTCATCAGTAGACACATTTCCAGCTACTTGTAACAGCATACTATTTATTTTTTTATTTTTTATTTTACATTTGTTAACTGGGTAGAGTCCAGCTGGGCAAGTAGCCCATTTTCAGCATAGACCTGGGGAGATATGCTCCTTAACAATAGTACAAAAAGATTACAAAAATTTTTAAAAGATTTACAAACAATATACAAAAAGTTTGACAGTTGCCAACAATCACAATTTACAAAAAGGTGAAATGTAAAACAGAAAACATACCATTTCTTAAGCCTTATTACAGACAGTAATATAAAACTCACTAGATATATAACTAAAAACCATTGTGGTATTTTCATTTGGTAGAAGTAAAACAAGAAGAGAGCAGAATAGAAAACATTTGATCGAAGGCATGAGAAACTAGCCAGCAGTCTTACAGGAGCATAGCCATTGTTGAGTAAGGTATTCCTTTAGGAGTTTTTTGAAGCTATGATGATCTGTGTTTTTTAAGATATTCTGGGGTAATAGGTTCTGCTGTTTGGATACTTTGAAGGAAAACAGAGAGTCATCGAAGTAATTATGGGACTTTGTAACCTTGAGTATAAGTTTATCAGATGATCCAAGGGTCCTGGGGTTGGTATTTAGTTGCACTAGGTTGGAGAATGCAGGGCAATTTTCAGGTTTGTGGATAATACAGTGTGCAGTGGTGAGTTGATTAATAACAGATTGGGAAATTCAAGCCAGTGTAATTTTTGAAGCGCAAGGCAATGATGGGGCCTGTTGGGTATATTAGCAGCAAATTTTGCTATTTTGGAATCAAGTAGATGTAAATCAGACTTGTGCAGGTTAGTAAAAAGTTGAGAACAGTAGAGAAGAGTAGATAGGACATACAGCCACACTTACCAGGCATGTGCTTCTTGGAATCCACTACAGTATGCTGAGGTATAAATGAAATTGTACAATACAAAAGAACTTATAGCACATTAATTGTCAAGCACTAGTACATACAAAACACACAGTTTAGGGATGCCAATACTATTAATCAGTACATTACATCCAAACCTATTCTCTAAGCTGGCTTGCTTCTTCTCCAAACTAACCCTAACTCCCATTAGCAATTTATTATCAGGAGATATCCATCCTAACCCTGGCCCCCCCACTTCAACAATCAAGGTCAAGTCCTTAATACTTACTGCCTTAAATTCTCAAAGTTTAGTTAACAAAATCCCAAACCTCCATGCTTGGCTAACACATCATAAACCAGACATCTTATCCATCTCAGAAACATGGTTGAAACCTCATATAAAAGACTCAGAAATACTTCCACCTAACTATTCAATCATCAGAAAAGACCGGTCTCATAAAAAAGGTGGAGGAGTAGCTCTCCTCTACTCTACCTCCCTGTCAGTTACCCCTACAACAAACCCACACCTCAATTTAATAACGCAGAAATACTTATATCACTACTCCAAGTTAACAAACATAAACACATATGCATAGTCTCACTCTATATCCCTCCAGGAGATAATATATCCACTCTCAAAGACATACTCTCATGGCTTGCCAACAACATCAGCAATGAAACCATAATCTTAGGTGATATGAATATTAACTGGATCTCCATACAGTCACCCACAAACCCACTTAACATTAACCTACATAACTTCTCACAACTAATCAACTCTATCACACACCCATCAAAAAATCTCTCCTCCAGCAGTATCCTAGACTGGATCCTAGTATCTCATCCCCACTATTTCTCGAACAGTGGAACCCTTCACGATCCCCTTGGTGACCATATACCTATCTTCACTCATCGTCTCCCCTTAACCCAACAACAGTCCCATAACTACATTCCAACACGTACCCACAAAGTCTTCCATCCTTCTAACTTCACTAACTCCCTAAAATCTATAAACTGGAATTGTCTAAAACACTTCCTTTAGATGATGCTGTCACCCACTTCAACACCACATTCCTAAAACTGCTAAATGTCCATGCTCCTCTAAGAACTAAAAGAATAAAAACTAAAACTTCTCCATGGCTCACCAAAAATACACTAGCTACTATGCGGAAAAGAGACAAACTCTGGGCTAAATATCAGAAAAATAAAACCCCCCTCATCCACAATGACTATCGAACTCTTAGAAACAAGGTAAAAAAACTTATCATTTCTGATAGACAAAATTACTTCTTCACACTTCAAAACAACAACAAATCAGATCCTCAGAAATTTTGGAAAGGCATCTCCACTCTACTTCACCCCAGTAAAAGAGTCACCCCAACCCCTGACCCTAATGCCACTGATACAGACTTAGCCACTCAATTCAATACATTTTTCATCGAATCTATTTCTAAATTAACCTCCTCTTTCTCCTACAACACACACTCCAACTTGCCTCCATCTTACCCCAACCACACTCAACACAACACTACTACCAATGACACTCTCATATCTACTAACTCTCTTCCACACTCCTCCTCTCCTACTCTCACTCCATCTACACCTTCCCCTCTCCCTACAATATACACCTGCTCTCCTACTCTCTCTCCCTCCACTTTATCTTCATCCCCTAACACCCCTCTCCAGTCCCCTCCATTCTCACTAAAACCTATACCCACATCTACCATACTAAAACTCCTTAAGAAACTAAAACCAGGCACCAATGCTCCCGATGACATACCTTCTAACTTTCTAAGCTTAGCAGCCGAAGGAATTGCCTACCCTATTAGCATATTAATCAACCGCTCAATTCAAGAAGATATGGTTCCCCAAATCTGGAAAAAGGCCTTCATCATACCTTTGCATAAAGGCGGTAGTAACAACCTTGTTTCCAACTTCCGCCCCATTGCTATCCTATCTCCCATCTCTAAACTCTTGGAAAAATGCATCCACCTTCAACTCCTACCACATCTCCTAGATAACAACCTACTTTCTCCCACACAGCACAGATTTAGACCAAATCACAGCACTATGACAGCCCTCCTCTCCTTTCTAGAAACTGTAAATAGTGCCCGAGACACTGGACAAATTGTCTCTACCCTTCTACTTGACCTCTCTAAAGCCTTTGATACTATATCACATAGACTGCTTCTAACCAAACTCTCCAAACTCAACCTCTCCCCCTCTACTTTGAACTGGTTCTCTAGCTACCTATCTAATAGACATCAAGCAGTGAAATGGAAAAAGGCTACCTCTTCATTCCTTAACACCCCAACAGGTGTCCCCCAAGGTTCCATACTAGGTCCCTCCTTTTAACATATTTATAAATGATTTCCACAAAGCCATCCCTCTCTCCAATATCATCCAATATGCAGATGATTCAACCATTATCTGCAAGGCCTCCACCATCCCCACTCTCATAAAACTAACTCAAGATGCTATCTCTACCACTGAACTATGGATGAAAGCAAATCATTTAGAACTCAACCCCACTAAAACTAAATTAATGATATTCACCCCTTCTAAACACAACTCTCTCAATACAAACTCATTCTCAATTACTAGTGAAAATTACACTCCCCTGGAACTAGTGACAGAGACCAAACTACTTGGAGTCCAAATTGACAACCAACTAAAATTCAACTCTCATATACAACTCAATATTAAAAAACACATCAAAGGCTAGGGATGCTCTATAGACAAAAAAACTACCTAACAACCACCACTAAAATCACTCTCTCTACTTCCTTTCTTATTCCCTCCCTTCTATATGGAGCTCCACTACTAACTAATCTACAAATTTCCCTGAAAAAACAACTCACCTCATGCTACAATAAAATAGCCAAGTTTGCTACCAACCAAAAGACTTACTCCCACCATTGCTCCTCTCTCCAACAACTAAAATGGCTAGAACTACCCCATCAGCTCTCCTATACACAACTCCCTTGCTCACAAACTTATTTTCAACCCCTCCCTCTGTCCCTCGCTCTCTTCTGTGCTTAAAATGCACAAACCTGGTAGAATATTAAGGTTCAGCAACCAAAATCTGCTTGAAGTGTACAAACCAACCCGTCCACCTGGCAAATACCTTCTCTCACATGGGTTAGCTCATCTCTGGAACTCTCTACCTTCATCTATCCGTACTACCTCTAACCATCTTATGTTCAAAAAATCTCTTCATTCACTTCTACTTTCCCAGTGGGAATGCTCTTGCTCCCACCCTACTTAAATACCCATCTCCTGGACTCCTGCTGACGTTCTTGACTTCTCTCTCTCATTATCCATAATTTCCCATTTCACTGTTCATCACTAATGAATACATAAGAATACTCTGCACTCTCATATGTTGAACTCTCTTTATTAAATAACTCTAGTACAATTTTGAATTTATGTATAATTTGAGATAATCTGTCATCAGTTTTCTTTTTTACTTTTAAAACTTAAATTTATTGTAACTGTTTTGCTTTGCATTTGATTTTTGCCTACTGTGACTTTAACAATGTTTAAATATGCCTAATACCTACTGTAACCTACATTGTCTGAAGCTTTTCTCCCCAGGACTCCATTGAAAACGGGTTCTTTTTGGCCCAATGGACTATCCTGGTAAACCAACTGCAAATAAATTACCCGTGTCTTTGATGTATTGCTTTAATAATGCTCTTAAAATATCAATTATCTAAGTAAGCGCTATGCATTCTCATCTTAACAAACATCAGAACTGCATCATAGCTGAGCTGGATCTTGGTCAAGTGGGGCCCTAGGCAGGGTAATGGATCAAGGCCCCCACACAGCAGCACCCGCTACCCCCGCAGCACCCCCACCCAGCCGTTCTAGTGTCCCATTCCTTGGCTATCTCACCCCACTTGCCATAAACACTGTTCAAACCTGTCAGTGTGCATAATATTTTCTTCTTTACTTCTACAATGATTAGAAATATTTAAAACTTTTATTTTAAATTTTATAGCACAACAGTGATAGCCATTTGGCAAGCAAACAAACCAAAAAAAACCAATACAGTCACAATGAAAATAAACTCATGTTCATTGAAATGGCATTGAAGCCCATATTCAAAGAAAATGCATCTGGACAGTGGCAGATTAAGTTTACCTTTGGGCTATTTTCAAACCGTAGGCCCCTTGCACACATGTTTTTTTAAACCATGCACACATGCATGTGTTCTTTGATGCACCATCCTAATTATATTAAAATATATTCCTTGTATAATACATCACCACTTGTTAGAGTGTGCTAGATTTGAGCATTTTTCAAGTAAAAACTGAAACAAAAGGTACAGACTGCTCAGAGGTGACCTATGTCTGGCATACAAGGCCATCTCAGACCCAGCCTTGATGAAGTTGCTACATATCCATAAGTCAAAATTCACTCGGGCAACCGAAATGCTAGGCCTAAACCTGATCTGTGACATTAATATAACGTGTTGGCAGGATAGATTCATGTCTCAGAGACTCCTCCATCTGTGGAATAGACTCCCTCTCCATGTTAAGCAGAGTACCTCTCTAGCCCTCTTTATGTGGAAGCTGGACAACTGGATGGGAAAAAAGAAAATACAGCCCTGGGATCTCACCTGTTTCCCTGCTGGACAGGGGAAACAGGTGCTGACTTTGTGGAAACATGGGGTGAAATTCTTGACTAGGTTTATAAGGGTCTCCGGGACAATAACCTAGAATCATCTTATGAATTTATGAGCCAGAAGGACAAACTACCCATTACAATAGATTTCAACCACAAAGGGCCACTCAGACTTCTTTCATTGCAATCCACCAATATCAGTCCATGTACACAATCTCTGCAAAAGTAAAAGTCATCTGGATAATTCCACATTAAATAGATCTTTAACTAATGAAGAGGCCGCTGCTGGCAAACAGCTACATTTCAGTGTTTTCATGTACAAATGCAGTGCCTGCTGCCCTTGAAGAATAAACTGCCTATGTTACATTTAAAACAAAAACAGTAAGCTATTAATATTGCAATAGGGAATGGTTGTCAAAACAGCAACAGGTTCATAGTTACTAGGTATCTCATACAGAGGAGGACATATTCAGAAGTGCAGGAACCTCATCCCCCCTTAAAGGAGGCACTGCAATATCAACAATCCATGTATATGTTGTGGAAGTAGAACCCACACTTTTTGCAACACAGGCAAGAATGCTACCTATTGTGCTACTAACACTGCTTTTATAAGTTCTAGCACAAACACTGATGATGGCCATTTGTTAAACAAACCAGTTACACATTAAAAACAGACATCATGAGCAACAGTAAAAATCTCTTCCCCTGAAGGTAAATATTCTTGGAAAATGCAAAGAAGCTCAACAGTATTTGAACATGCACAAAAGCTCATCAGTCTTTTAAAATGCACAGAAGATCAACAGTCCTTAAAAATGAGAATTTGGCAGTTGATGTAGATCATTCATGCTCTAGGGTCCTGTATTGAACACCCACACATACACACACACACACACACACACACACACACACACACACACACACGTGCGCATGCACACACACACACCCACACACACACACACACACACACACACACACACACACACTCTAAATCCAAAATTTGCATTTCGGTTTATACATGTGTCCTAAAGATACATGAACAGACACTTCTAAAGACATGTTCTGCATGTGTCTTTAAAGAAGGAATGTAAGGTTTTGTGTCAGCTCCTCAGCTGGTGGGCAATTAAGGCAGTCACACCATGTTTTATGCCCTTTTTCATTTGGAATATGACCACAAAGAAGTGTTTGAGTATTGGTAATGTTTTTTTTTACTTTAATTTACAGCACTATGTTGTTATTTCTTTTCAGTGCATACATTGCTTAAAATCCAGCTTAGTTGCAGTTTTTATTATTCAATTTGTTATATCTATCCTAGTGTGTATTTTCTTAGTTTTCTCTTGCATAGCTTTGTTAGAATGTGACTGCACATAGTTTTGAAAGGGGTAAGAGGCCCAAAAAACCCGCATGTACATTCTTGAAATAGCAATTAAAGGTGGTTCCACTTAATGTTGTATTTTGGATACATGCAATATTCACTTCCACTGTGGTGGGAGACATTGTACTCTGCATGCATGATGTATTATATTACAACATAATGGTATCAAAGTATAATCTGACTGCAGATGAGGATACTGCAATGCTAATAGGCTACTTGCTACAAAAGGACTCATGGGTAATATGCTAACTATAGCTGAACACATCTGTATTGCATATCTATATTCACATATAAAAGTCCACGTGGATGTATGAATTGCAACATCTTTGACTCGAACTGCTGCCAAAACAGTAGGAGTTAAGAAGGCAGAAAGGGACCTAACTAATGCAGACAATGGAACAAATTCCACAAACATAGTGGAACTGGACAGATTCCAACCATGATACCGATCTCCATGCTGACTCTCTTATTTCTCCTACCACTCACCCACTTAACATGTTTACCTTCACATTTCCACACCACCTGTCATTATCATCATTTTAGTTGTACTGTCCAACATGCTGCAGCATACTCAACTCTTAATACACTGTATCAACCAAAACCTACACTTACACATCCACATAATACATAAGCTAATTGTAAAAATTCAAATTAAATGCTTATCCAACAACCACCATATCTCCCCAAAACTAAAGCTCAGTGATGAACTTTATCCAAACCCTGGACCAGCTACATTCCCACAAACCTTTACCTCTACCACCCCCACAAACCACACCCGTCCAATAGAACATAACATTACTTTTTCTTCCCTTAACATTACACATATAAACATTAGAAGGTGCTACAAAAAACACCTGAGTTCTATGCCAACATGCTCCAGATATAGTAGTACAAACTGAAACCTGGCTAAAAAAGAAACAAAAGATAACCAAATTCTATCCCCAAACTATAATATACAAAGAGCAGACAGAAAAAAATAAAAGGGCTAGTAGAGTTGCAATACTATACAAACATTATCTGCTAGGTACCCCTTCACCACTAAATCCTTGACAATTTGGTAATGCAGAAATTCATGTGAAATGCCACATGATGTCTTTTACAACTGAGTGATATATGTTTATCTTTTTATATGACAGTGACATTTCAAACTTGCCACTCTCTGTGGAGTCAGAGGAGGGCATGTCAGGTAGGTTTTAATAGTTGAATTGACATTATCTGTCATATTTGCTTGATAAGTAAATGATATGGCACATCTTTCTTATACTGGGTCCCTGAACCAACCACAGCCATGACAACCTGATAAGTTCATATCATCATTAATATTGTAGTTATATAATTGCCCAAAACTTCAGTACTGTGCTGCATCATTTAACTTCAGTGAATGTTTGTGACGTGTCATCTGTCTTTTTGTAGCACATCCACCACCTACCTCCTCTTGTAGCCCATCCATTGATCCTGAGGTGGGATTCGATGCCCCTCACTCTGATAGCACAGACAACAGTACACAGGCCACTTCATTGTGTTCATTGTGCACCCCAGTAGTGGACAGACATGTGGTTCTTGGTGTAGTCTCTGATAGGGAGGAAAATGTAGCTGGCAACTCTGATGATTTGGGGACATCAGGTGATGGACATGATGATGACCATGACCCAATGTCCTATAGAGAGTCTGGTAATGATGGTGACCCTTCCCCAAATTGGATTAATACTGTCCATCATACTACATGCAAGAGTGATGCTAATGTGTATGGATGCATGTCAGAGGGTGTCCAGTTACCATTATATGCACTTGCATTCACAGTGACATCATGGCTATGACCTGCTTGCACTTGCCCATGCCACTGTTTGCATAGCACACAGGCTGTGTGTGTTTTACATTAAGGTCAGAAGCATAGATACGGAGAGGTTATAGCAGCTTGGCTGCATGGCATTACAGTGTGGTATCTGTTGCACGGTCTGTTGAAAGCCGTGTTATGGTGGAAATATAGCTGTGCCATAGTAAGAATCAGGTGATATGTGTACTAAATGCACTTAGCAGATTACCTCCAGTAGGGAGAGGCAGACCCCTGTAATAAGACCCATAAATGGCCCTCGGAAATCAATGCCTGTGCTGTAATGTGTGCTTACATTTACTGTTGTACTTACAATCCTTGATGCTCTGAATGATTGAATGTATTCTTACCTCTTAGTCATGTTTCATCAATAACCTCTGCATTGAGGTGTTGCCTTTTTGTGTAAAATTCTACATCAGGTATGCAGTGTGCCACTTGTTTGTGGTATTTTTCTTTAATGTTAGTCCTTTGGATGTTGTAAGCTGTTTACTGTGTTGCACCACAGTTACACATCACAGTGCTATGCGTAATGCATCACTATTAGTATATGCTCTATCTATCTATTATTTCCTGTTCAGAGATCTGGCTTAACTGTAGCCTGGCTCAATTCCTGGTTACCTTCCTTTAGACATACCTTTGCAGAATGTTCTCTGTTATTGCTTTCAGTACCCCAACCTGCTGTAGTACATTTAATGCTAGTTGCATTTTTTTACGTTAGGTATGCAGAATCCACAGGATTTCTTAGGAATTTTTGAAATATGGTAGCATTAAAATTAAGCACATATGGCCTCCACTGAGTGCTTTCATAAAGTTGTTGGTAAAGTACTGTGTTGCATTTAAATTGCTTTGAGTGCACTGATTATGTTTTGGAATCTAGCAGGTATGCATGGAATCTGCAATTAAATATATACTTGGTCTTGTTTTAGCACATGTTATAGAATAATGTCCACTGCTGTTGCACTGACATCTTCCTTTTGCTTGTCCTCAGCTATCATTTGGAATCAGGCCCAATGACATCTCCAGTTTTCCTCCAGTATTTACTACATCTGTGATACTACACTAAAGTGATAATGCAAAATCAATTAACTTACTCTCAAAAAACATAATAATCATATTTATCGTACTTTTATCTGAACATTTTTATTTGAATGTAACTTTGTAATCTTAAGGAAGTTAATTGATTTTTCCATTTGGATTGGTGGTCTGTGTATTATGTTTTTTGAGAACATTATTTAAGTGAGACTTACGCTTTAGAAGGTTTTTAGTACTGAATAAGGATTTTTTATCTGAAAACTTTGCGATTGTTATTATTGTGTTGGTCATTAAATCTTTTGTAGAGTTCCTTAGTACTCTCAGGGGCAGTATGGGAGAAATTTGAACTGAACCAGTTAGCCAAAACGTTGGCAATATTCCCTAGTTTATCTCTTTTTTTTATTTTCTCTGAATCTTTTGGGTTTCTAATACTATGACGAGAATGGACCCCATTCTTAAGTCAAAGTACAATTAAAGTTCAAGAAATTATTATTGTTCTAGTCCCTGGCTCAGTGTGGATGATGCCATTTACAATAAGTTCTGTGCATTACGGTGTATTTCCTCTGAGGTTATAGACATAGCTGTAGAAAGCTTTGTGATTGTCCTTTGTCTGCCTGAGAATCTATTTTTTCTTCAGATTTAACATTTGAAGTATTAATTAATCCTCTTAGCTACCTGTTTAGATTGGTCAGGGGGCTTTTAGTATGTATGGCTTTGTTCCACTACTCTTGGCCAAGATTTTTTTCTTTTGTTGTCTAATTGATTGATATTGTGATTCTACCAGTATGGCCTGCCTTGTGAGTTTGTCTTATTCTTAGTATAAATGGTTACAGCTCACTCTATATAGCAGAGACTTTGTAAATAGATCAGCATATACTATGGTATTTACTGGGTTTATGGCTGCTTGGAATTTAGCCAAGGTGTCACTTAGTACAGAGAGGTTAGCCTTGGAATAGTTCCTAAAGGCTTTTGGTTTCATTGGATCCACAGATTTCATTTTTATTTCAAGTAATACTGCCTTGTTGTCAGATCTAGTGAGCAAAGACATTACATTTAGTGAGGAGCTTCACCTCCCCCCTGTTTGAGAGTACATGATCAAGGATGTTTGTACCTCTGGTAGGAGATTGGAATAACTGTTCCAGTATGTTGGTATTGACAAAGTTTAGGAATCACTGGGCTTGTGCTTTAGAAGTGGTGTAGGATTCCCAATCTATAGAGGTGTAGTTGAGATCCCTCATGAATATCATACTGAGTTGAATGGGGAGGGAATTTAGTACATTGAGATAGGTAGTATGGGTTTCCTGGGAGATGGAGGGGGACCTAAATGTTGCAAGGATATGGTACAAGACCATGTTTATGCTGAGTTGCAGTGGGTCATACATTTTAATTAGTCTGTATGTTAGTTTGTTTTTAATACAGACTAAGACTCTTCCATCTTTAGTTCCCTCATGTGCAGTATCTGGTCTAAAGGTGCAAAATGCATTATAACCTTGCATTCCTGGGGTAATGTCCATGGCTTTAAACCACGTCACCATTACTGCACAAATGTCTACACTCTCCACACAGAAGGAGACTTGCAGGGAGTGGAGTTTCTTGTTAAAACTTCTACTATTGAGTAGTACCACCTTCATATATCCCTTCATAGGTTCAGTTAATTTGGCAGATTTGGCTAATATCGGAAAGCCTAGAAAGGCTAAGTGCATACCATCCCTGGCAAAACATTGTCAACCATGTTCTCCCAGGCTGTGAAATATTATACCACATTGGTTTGACACTGAAGCTAAGCCATTTTTTAAAATCAATCATTTGTTGTTGGTAACATGGTGTTATTCTTGGAAAAGGTAGTTGTGCTGCTCAGTGCTAGGCTCATACCTGCCTGAGACACATAATCAGTGAACTCGGTCATACCTTTCTTCATGTTTTCAATGGTGGTACATTTCAGGTCAATAACAACCACATGGAGTATGACAGAGTCAAAGTGATACCTGTCATTCAATGACATGAGTGCCTGTGTGAGTTGATGGATCCTAGCCCTGGAACAGTAGCTAACCATAACTCTCCATACTCAGTCTGGTGAGGGGATATCACTGTGCCTCACTATAGAATCACCAATGACCAGGACATTTGGCTATGTACTGGTTTATTAAGGGCTTAGCAGTAGAAACATTGGATTCAGTGTTACTATGTGTAGCTGTGGATGATGTTTTAACAGAGTGTTTACTTGATGGCTGAGGACCCTTTCTTTGATTGTATTGTGGAGAATGTCTTAGTGTTTTAGCAAGGTTACCCCTTATGTACCTCAGCCTAAGTAGTTTTAGGTGTAGAGTCTTTACCCTGTGCAGTAGGCATGGTGCAAGTGTCTCTGACAACCTCCAGAGGACAAGTTTTGGTTGCATGAGAGAGTTTTGCCTCCAGCGTTAAAGTGTATTTACACCTCTTGCATACTTTATCTGTTTTATTAAGAATAAGTGGGCTGTCAATGTGCATGAGGAAGTTGCTACAATGCCTCAGAATACTCATCTCAACAAGAATGGCCATAGAGAGAGTCAGGAAGTGCATATCCATGGCTACTAATCCACTACGGAGGGGTGAAGGAAATTTAAATATTGAATAGGTCAATAAGACAAGGAAATTGATAAGCAACACTCAGCTATGTGCAAACTAGATGCACTAGTAGTTAAAAAATGTTTATACAGTGATGCCAGAAGAATATAGTTCAGAAACCTTCCTAATGTAAAATCTGGTTTGGCACACAAGTGCTTAAATAAGAACAAAGACACATAGAATAACAGGCACAATAAGCTTTCACCAGAAATTTCTAGCTCAGAAGGGTGGAGGCTACCCTCTTTTCCAACAAGAGTGCAGACTACAAACCTTCTTAAGGTAAAATAACTGGTTTGGCGCTCAAATGCTTAAACCAGAACTAAGAATTTTATAATTACAGACACAATACATTTTCAACCAGTAATTCACAGCTTAGAAGGATGTAAGCTATCTCTTCTGCCACAGGAATGTAGACCACAAACCTTCCAAATTTAAAATAACTAGTTTGGAGCCCAAGTGCTTAAACTGGAACAAAGACACTTAGAGTAACAAGCACAATAAGCCTTCACCAGCAGTTCCCAGCTTAGTAGGGTGGAGGCTACCCTCTCATCCCACAAAAGTGTAGACCACAAACCTTCATAAGGTAAAATAACTGGTTGGGAGCTGAAATACTTAAACCAGAATTAAGACACTTTTAGGATAACAGACACAATAAGTCTTCAACTAGTAATTCACAGCTCAGAAGGGTGTAGGCTATCTTCTCTTGCCACAAGAATGTAGACCACAAACCTAGTTAATGTAAAAATAACTGGTTTGGAGCCCAAGTGCTTAAACCAGAACTAAGGCACTTTTAGAATAATAGACACAATAAGCCTTCATACTTATAAGTATGCAACCCGCGGTGGTGGTGCTGCGGTAGCGTTGTCGCCTCACAGTAAGATGCTGTCCAGTTAGATTCTCAGCTAGAGCGTCTTCTGCATGGAGACATGCGTGAATGGGCGTACCTTCGTTGAAGGTTGTGCTTCAGGCCTGGCAAGCCGGTACGTAAAAATCAACTGCCAATCATTAGCGGACCGGAGTTCCACTGTGGCGACCCCTAACCGGGAAAAGCCGAAAGACACAAACAAGCAAACTTATAAGTATGCACAGAAAAACATCACACACACACACACACACACACACACACACACACACACACCAGAAATTGACACATCAGTAGGCATGCATGAGGAATTCCCTCTCAGTATGCAAACTAAAAAAGAATTGTAGAAACAGGGGGTTGTACACTGAAAGACCACTTCGTTGATGCCCATTTCACTGAGACCAAGTCATCTAAAGTTCATTTCACCAAATGTTAATTTCACCTAAAACTCATTTCACTGACAAGTAGTACTCTAAGGCAAGTCAAAGGTATATGTCCTCTTCCCCACTGTAGGAAGGGGAGAGGAACCAATCCCAGTAGAGACTAAAGTATGTTTAACACTTAGAATTTTAGCTACAGGAACCTTCCAGAGACTAACAGAGGACATGCAGGGAGTGTCACAGGCATCAGCATACAGGATCTTCCATCAATTCCTGAATGCTATGCTGCAACATGTCAGTAAGAATGTATGTTTTCCCTGTACACCTAAGGACAAAGCCAGAACTATGCAAGAGTTCTACCCTGTAGCACACTACCCTGAAGTCCTGGATGCCATAGACTGTACACATGTAGAAATCAAAGCACCACCTGGGGAACAGGGTTTGTGACACCTTGCTCAAATGTTATTATTCTGTCTTCTATATTACTATGTTTTTAGTAGTTTTGAAAATTGCATTGTACTTAACTTTGTTAACATTACCTTTGTAATAATTGCATATGGAGCTTTTCTCTCAGGGCTTCCACTGAAAATGGGCTCATTTTGGCCCAATGGACTTTTCCCAGTTAACAAACTGCAAATAAATAAAATAAATAAATAAAATAAATAAATAAATAGAAAGTACTACCACTCTATTTTCTGCCAAGTCACGTGTAACACTAAGGGAATAATCCTGAATGTGTGTGCTGGCAACCTAGGCAGTTACCATGACTCACATGTCTGGCACAACTGTATAAGATGTTTTCTGGGGGGGGTTATCCCAAAGGGTCATTTACTAGGGGGTGCAGGTTATGCACTGGAACCATGGCTGATGACGCCCATCAGAAATACACACACACCAATTGAAGACTGCTATAATGAGGCACATGCTCAAACAACAAATACCATAGAGTGTGTGTTTGGGCTGAGGAAGTCATAGTTCTGGTGCCTAAATACATCTGGGTAAGTCCTGCACTATGGTCTCTTGTACATGTGTTGAAATATTCACCGTTTTTGCCATGCTTCACAACATTATCCTGCAAAAACAGTTTCAGCAGGTGCAGGAAGGGGAAGGGCCAAACATCCCACCACCACTGATAAGGTAACCACAGCCATATGCTGGTGAGGAGTCATTGGGGAACCAGCAGCCGCTGTGGGTGTAGGCAGATATAGGCATCCACAATATTCCATTGCACTGGCCAAGAGGCAATAGATAGCATGCATGCTCACCACATAAGGTGCTAAAACCTCCATCCTATGCACATACATACAGTAACACTGATGCCAGGCAACACTCACAATCTTTACTTACCCATGTAAGCATCAGACATGCTAGCATCAAGCAGAGTCAGCCCTGAACTAAAAATCTTGCAACTGCTGGATTTCCAAGGTAAGTGTTGAAACTGGAATAGGAAAATAAATGTCTAAGAATAAAAAGGAATTGTGTATCCTTGCATATTGTTACTTGGTAATGTAAGTATAAGGTGAGTGATTTTTACAGCAATTACTTCAAGATGTGACAGCAGTGAATGCATATACCCTCTATCATGTAGTATGCCTTTCATCTAAACTGTACAGATTTTCACCAAATATCCACAGTTTGGCCTCATACTTTTGTATTGGGGAATCATTAAAGAGGAAAGTTAGAAAATAATGACACTCATTTCAGTTTCAAGCTTCATATACCTTAGAAATTAAAAAAACATAAAAATAGTAGTGCAAAATGTGTTATTCCATCAACTGTCTAAGTTTGTAAGACCATCATTTTTAAAAATATACCCTATTGCTGGCCCTTTGTCACACTTTTATCTATGGCTTGGTCCAGCTTTGTTGGTCTAAGAGTTTATGAAGGGTACACATTAGAAAGACCTGTAGGAAATCAGTACAATTTGCAAAGCAGCATTACCAATACAAATATACTAAGCACTAAGTCAGCTATGGACCATGAGCATCAGACAAAAGGCTTATGTATCTCTGAATCCAAAAGATAGAAAAGAAGGATATGGCACAGTTATCATCATTTATACAGGGCGTTGTGTGTGTATGTGTGTGTGTGTGTGGGGGGGGGGGGGGGTTAGGAGGCCTAGGCTGACAAAAAAGGTAGTGCATGCATGTGAGTAAGAAAAAGAAACAGGCAGACATTTGGATAAAGTATCAAATGGCCACTAAGACAGAATAAGCTGTAAGCCTCACAATTGACCCATCTAACTGTTATGTGTGTGTATCTGTATGGGCCGATGAAATCATGTCAGTGGCCCTATGACGCACCTAATAATATGTCCAGCAACACTCCCAAGAGCATTGACATTGTTCATTATCTGGTTCCTAATATGCATTCTTCAAACCAAGCAGAAACTTTGCAGTGTGGAGGGCGTGAAGTTAACTCCTTGAAATATGTCATGCTCCTAGTTCACTAATAAAATTTAAACTTTAAAATATGTACTTCAAAATAATAAAATAGTAGGTAGTCCACAGCTGAGTTAAAATTGAATATCCTTTATTGAAACACACATATAAGTAATCCTATTTGGGTATAATGAAAAGCATTAAAGACATTCATTAATTTATATATAATCAGGTTGTTTGGAGCAAGGGAGTAGTTACAGAGGGTGGTTCTATTAACAGCAATAAAAGCAGTAAATTCATTCCTTTAACCAATTCACCCTTCCCCCTTAACACCATAGTGTAAGCTGAGACTGTGCTACCTTACAACTGAAACCTAAAACTTAGAGACAAGTTAAAATATATAATATAAGAACAGCTTATTAAGGCTAACCTACTAATCCAAACTTTATTAATTAAGAAACCAACTCACTAACGAAATGCCTAACTAATTAACTAGCAAAAATGATCTACCACTATTTATTTATTTACAGTTTGGACTGATCTAATTAAATGTTACTGTAACTGGGTTAAGTTTTGAGCTTTTAAATTGGCTAATTTGTTTCCAACCATTTCCTCTGCACACCATTACACACTGCTGCACATAGGGGGAACCTTTGGCAGTTATAGATGTAAAAGTTAGTTGAGACAAAATTTCCCTTAGCAGCAACTATAGTCTAGCAGTGCTGTTGTTATACAAATAGCACATAGCCACTCAGAGAAGCATTCCAGCTGAGCTGTGGCCACTTGAAGCAATAATTAAAACCCTGTAGGAACCATCTAATAGCCCACTAAAGACCTCTCCTATCCCTCCTTCATTGAGATAACAGGTTTAAACATAGCATTACAGTCAGACTACCTCTATTTCTCCTGTCAGCCTAGTTGAGCCTCATGTACACTGACAACTCTTTACTACTAAATTACTCTAGTACAGAATGTGAGAGATGTATCTACACCAGGAATCTAGAATTCCTACTCTCTTGCACTTAGAACAGTAACACAGAAGAGGTTGTCAGCTCACACACCACAACTCTTACACAAGGCATGTACTCAATGCATAAACCATCATAAGAGGAGGTACTCTCCAAAAACCTACATAAGCACCAGAGACCTCCAAAACACAAGGTTGCTACACTAAACACAGTACCCACAGCACTGATGACATATAACACCTGTGTCTCACCTACCAAGTCCTTAAGGCATAGTACACCCATACCAAATTTCTTTGTTATTGGTGACTCGATAGCGACACTCACAGACATCCCACTTACCAGCTGTTGCTTCAGTGCCAGGCTTCATCAGATCACACATGCACTCCCCTTAATGACTGGACTAACAATTCCACATGAACTGTTACAGGCAGTGCAATACATGGAAATTGTAAACATTTAATTTATCAAGTGGATAAGCTATTGCACACTTTTAAAAGTACTGAGCTGGATACTTTTTTTCTTATCAATTGTATTTAGCATGAGATCATCCCCCATGGACTTAGGTTCATCAAATTCCCAAATGGCATTGAACCAGACAGTGACTCAACAACAAGTACCGTTATGACTCAGTCATAGTTCATTTTGGTGTTAACGACTTCAGATGTACCTCACTGGACTATATGAAGAAAGACATGACTGATCTGTCTAATTAGGTGTCTCAGGCAGGTATATCCATAGCCTTGAGAAGCATCTTACCCTCACCTAGAATGATGCCACAATATAAAAAATTGATTGACTTCAATAATTTGCTTATTCTGTGGTGCCATTCAAAGGGGATCCAGTTTCTGTCAGCCTGATATGACATGGTTGACAGACCTCGCTGCTTTGCCAGACATGGTCTGTATTTGGCACCAACAGGCTTTCGGCTGCTGACAATGGCACTTGCCTCCCCATAGTGCCTTTTTTAAGCAAAGTCTTAACAACAAAACTACCAACATGATAATATTCAACACTAACAAAATGATGGTTATGCTTCTAAATGCTAGGAGTTTAAACCAGAAACTGCACTCCCTGGAAACACTCCTGTCCCTGGGTGATGTCTACATCTGTGCAGTTACAGAAATCTGGTTCAAGGCCATAGAAAGTACCCTGGCCTTGCAAGGCACAATGCCTTCCACACTTTCAGACTGCAAAATGAATGTGTGAGACCCAAAGGTGGGGGGGATTATCTATCTATATCAGAGATCAATAAGCCTCCAGACTGGTTAGAGAGGATAACTCTATGGAGTTACTCCAAGTTAAGATTACCATGGGTAAGACCCCCCCTTCAAGTCATCATTAATTACAGTTACCTCTCCATGGACAAAGTTGCACATGCAGCTTACTTGGCCCTATTGGAGTCAATACAAATGCAAACTAACACTCTAGTCATGGGGGATTTCAATTTTCCTACCATCAACTGGGAAACTTGTATGATCCCAAGCTTACTTCTGCAAAAGTTCCTTGACTTTGTTAACTCAAATGCCCTGGAACAAATTGTACAAAACTCTACAAAGGGCTCTAACATACCTCACTAACATGAGAGACCGATGTGCTGCTGTAAGTATTGGACCCACATTAGCAAAATCAGATCACAAATCAGTCACTTTTGAAGTAGCAATAACCCCAGAACCCACCAGAGGTGAAGTCAGATTAAAAAACTTCACCAAAGCAGACTATACCCTCCTAGAGGATGGCATGGATACATTCCAAGCCCCAGTCCCCACAGATGGCATTGGCAGCTATGCCAAGGTATACATCAATGCCCTGTACAAGCATGTATATAAGTGTATAGACTCAGCTGTGCCGGATAGGATCAAAACAAGAGCCTCAAGAAAAAACAAGCCACCCTGGTGGACATCTAGCATCAGTAAACCTTACAACAAGTGAAAGAAGTTGTCTAAGAATATAAAGTGGATGTACCAGCACCGATAAAGCACCCTCCTCAGTCTAAATTAACAAATAAGAGAACTTGTAAGATACTCTAAGGGAAATGTCTAGAAAAAGTTAGCAATCACAGCTAAGAATAACCATAATGCATTCTTAGCTACATTTGTAGCCTAAAAGGTAGAACCCAGTTATGTGCTAAAATAGTAACAAATGGTATCACACACTGATCCTGTGGAAATTGCTACCTACTAGCAGACAGGTTTGGCAAAAATTTCACCCCCTTATCCCCTCCAAACATATCACAAATCCTGCCTTCATCTTCTCCCCCACCTTACATTTCCAAATAGCAGATCACTAATGCTCTGTCTAAGGCAAAAATACAGCCTCTATGGGTCGGTATGGCATCCCGAGCTGTATTCTAAATAAAGTAAAACATAAACTAGCAACCACTTTGGGGAACCTATTCAACCCCAGCCTGAGCACAGGTTTTTGTCCCTGTAGAATGGAAAACAGCAACCACTATCCCCCCTCTACAAGGCCGTTGTAGCAACAGACCTGGGCAGTTATATGCCCATAAGCCTAACCAGTCTTATCTGTAAGGCTATGGAATGTATCATCATTGATCTCATAAATAAGGATACAGGCAATTTCCAAACCCTAGATTTGACCCAGTTTGGCTTTGTCAGAGGCAGATCATGCCTGTTAAACCTAGTAGACTTCTTTAAAAATGTGACCAGGTCCATAGACAAGATCAAATCTGTGCATACAGCATATCTTGATTTGGCTAAGGCCTTTGACACAATCCGAGATTCAAGCATTATTGACAAACTTACCCAAATGAATGTCGATCCTTTTGTTGTGAGGGGAGTGCAAACTGGCTCATTAACTGTTCACACAATGTCAAAGAAAGCAACTCCACTTCAGCCAGCAGACCTGTCACTAGTGGAGTGCCATGTGTCTGCTGTGGTAAGGAAGGCAACTTGATTATCAAAGGCATCGTCTCAAAAAAGAGTTTATAATCCCCCAATAATTGTCACTCATCAGACCTTTAATTGAGTATAATGCCCCTGTTGGTATGTATTGTACCAGACACCTGCAGCAATTTGAAAGAGCACAGAGGTTTGTAACTAAGAAAATCCGGGGTCTTCAGCACATGCCTTACATGGACAGGCTGAAGTCCTTGTCATTGTACTCAGTAGCTTATAGACTACTTAGAAGAAACATATGTCTGGCTTACAGAGCAATCTCCGACCCAAACCTAATGAAAATGCTGTACATCTGCAAGTCAATGGGACTAGAACTACCTGCTCCACTGACCTAAATCTGACCTGTGACATAAACAGGATGTGCTGGAGGGACAAATTCATCTCACAGAGGTTGCCACTTCTCTGGAATAAACTGCCAATTCATATTAAACAGAGCACCTCTATAACTCTTTTTAAATGGAGCCTGGACAAATAGATGGGAAACCATACATTTTTGCTGGGAATAGCTCCCGCATCCCTCTTGGATATGAGCAGTCATTACTAAATACAGTCTTGGGCATTAACAAGTTTTTCTCTTGTAATACATTGGGTGTAAACAACTAGGCTTGGAATGACTCGGATTGATAGCCAAATAACCACCTATGAACCTAAATCAATGTTGCTGTCATCGACATGTGCTATATTGAGGTGTGGATGTATGGTATGGCTACAAAAATGTCTTACAATCTGTGATGTGAGCTAATGTATTTATAGCCATTTATGCCACTGCAGTATATGCTTCTTCTGTAACAGCTATAGTAATATGCCTTCTGAGAACTGCTGACATGGTATGATTCACGTTTATGTATATTGTTGGTGTATTAGGACATTTGTTTTTGTAGTGGAGCAGATCAACCATCGACACAGTTCACATTCCACCATCCCAGTGACACTTGCAGTAGGGCACAGGTGTACGTGGGCCTACTTACCATCATTAAATGTTCTATGACTGACATCAAAATCAATTCATATTGATTACATACTCACATAAGTCATGTCTTATACACATGGTTGTTATACTGTGATATACACAACCAATGTATCACATGTTTTGATGCAATTGCAACCTTGTGAAATTCATTGTATGTCCAGTTGTGTTGCTACACCAAGGAATACTGAGGTGGTCAGCAGCACCATTGTGTGACTATTAGCATTTGTGCCAGGAAATGTTTTCTATGAGCCACAAACAACTGATCTCGAATGTGTCTTGATATGACATCAGGCCGCTCAAACACAGCTTGCCCCTGAAACACATATAGGCATATATTGTGCAAGTGATGTACATATGTGACATTGATACAGTTGTCCAACTGTGTACATAGCAACAGTGTGTGGAAAGTGCTCAATGACCAAGGCTGCATGGAGGCCTTGTCACAAATCATTTATTCCAATACATATTAAGTATTAAGTGGAATACACAACTAAGCACAGATCTGTGTGTGGATACCAGCAAACATACCCACCCAGAGGACATAGACAATCTTCTAGCTGACAGTTTGTTTCACATGTCACCATTGGCCATCAGCCAAAGTATACATGCAAACATTACTCAGATTTTATTCTCAGGAGGGCAGCACATCTATGCACGCTATACAGCTAATAATACAGACGTTATGGCTGCTGACAACATCGCACTGTGCCTATATTATGACTTAACTCCTGACCTACCAGACACAGTTGCATCTGTACTTCAACATAGCCTCTAGACAGCCTACATTCCCATAGAAGAATGTACAGCAACATGCACCTTTCTGACTCATGGGGACCATCACTTGATGCATTGAGATATAAACCCATATTGACTGTCCTTATCTGTTAGTTAGACCAAGGATGCATCATGGAACTAAAAGGACACAGGTTAATATCCCGTATCATTTGTTCAGGATACATCATGTCTGTCACATTTGTTCGCTGTCGTCAAGAAGATTACTGGGGGCATGCATGATGTTAATACTATCAATCTGTGTAACTTGGCCTGGCCAAGGCATTTGACACAAATCAACAATCAGGAATTATAGAAAAACTGTTACAAGTGACGATAAACACCTACATCACCAAGTGGGTAGAGAACTGGAACACAGACATGACAAAGAAATATGTTGCAGTGTGTGAAGTCATGTCTATCTAGAGTCCAGTGACAAGTCCGTACCTCAGGGTTCTATGTTTCACCCTTTTCTGCCCAGTATTTAATTCTTGGACATCAAAACTGACTTACACATCCTTTCTCCAACCAACTTTGTGGACAACTGCAAATTGTGGGCAAACATTGAATCCAAGTGTGGTATTGGTATAATGCATAGAGTGTCAACACACACAAAGGATTGATGCCACAGACATGGGGACATGGTAGATGAAGGAAATTCATGGGGGGAGTAGTTCCATTATGAATGCAAATGCACAAGATAATTACAATACTGAAAACACAACCCTATGAGTAGACCAAGTGGTGTGCACAGCTATCTACTAGCCAATATTGTTCATTATTTCTAATATAGTTGTAACAGTGTCCCTCTGAGCACCTCTGTCAGGTGTTACATTTTGAGGGAAGTGTGCTTGATTCCCCTCAGAGATTGCTGATGAATCATAATACCTTTACAAATGTGTTGTTGCAGAACCATCTATGATCACTCACAATCATATATGTAATGCAGAAGACATTAGATACTGGTGGTATTGTTCGGATATTCTCCTTGATTGTGTGTGCTTCTGTCTACTGTTGTCCATGTGCCTATTACTATGTATCCTGCTTGGTTGAACCCTATGCTGACATTACATTCATATTCAGGTGATTTGATTTGCACAGCTTCACAATATGCACATAATCCCTATTGTATATACCATCAATTATATATGTCCTGTCCATTGTGTATGTCAAGACGCTTATATCACAAAGTATCTGCTCCACTGATATGTCAGCTTGTGTGACAGTTACATAATATACAATAACTGTGCAGTCCATACTGTATCATGTCGATATGTGATTAGTGCCCATGCTCTAACTGTCTTCATTGACATGCCCTCATGTGCTGTACATTACCATGTTTCACCTGTCTTCTTCCCCCTGTGTTCATTCCTACAATTCATCTGTGTCTCCTTTTTCAATATACACACTTCCCAGGACTATTTATTTATAATGCAATCTATCTAACCTGACTGATCATTTATACAACTTTTATTTGGTATGCCTGACACAGATTCCCACAATAATCTGCATTGTATACACTTTCATATAATGCGTTGGAACTATATACATTACTTTATTAATAACACTGGTAATCACTGTGGCATTCTGCTTCATCTGTGTTGGAATGTCCGGTTTCCATGAAATAGTACTTGTTTACTTTTTGACATAGTGCATGGCATGCATATGTAATTAGCACTGCTGCTCACCATGTAAACAAACTCCATGTAGGCTTTGTGCTAAGCCTACACAGAGTTTATTGAATCCACAGCAATGCCTTTATATTTCACTATAGCTGTTAGAAGGATGGTAACACATAATAATAATAACCCCAACTTTTTTCAATTTACCACATTTTAATCATTCCTAATGATAATATATTCCACATGAACTGTGGCACTTAATTCATTACAGACCATAATATTTACGTCTACGCAAATACCTTGTGACCTATCTAGTCTTCTCATTATAATGTCATTAAATTAACAATATCAAAGGGTATTTAGTTTTATTTTAAATTCATTTCATTGTGGTTCAGTAGTTTGCTAGTTGCATAAAAATGTTTAAGCACAGTGTAAATAGTGAAGCCTCTTTTTATGTGTGCACTTTTCCACTTATAAAAGTCCTGGTTATACACAGCAGGACAATGAAGCAATGCAACACCTCTCAAGCAACTTGGCTAATAATTCCTGTGTAGAGTATCTGTTTTCACTGGTCACTAAGATCAGTTAGCTTTTAAATGAAATTCCTCTCCTGAGCTCAAACAGGTAGTTAAATAATGATTGAAAACTTAGTAGACACTGTTATGAAAACAGTACTACAAAAATATAATTTTTCCTGAGAGACAGATGAGAATTTTAAATTGCAGCAAGAAAAACAAAGGCAGCAGCACAGCGGGGCAGCTTAGTTGATTTAATGGTTCTGCTTTCAGGCAGGCCTTTGACATCACTCCAGCAGGCCTCATCAGGCTGTTCTAACAGCATGTGGTGTTAGACAAAACCAGCAAGACCAGGCATGAACAGGCAGCCTATGAGCCAAATAAATCAATTTCTTTTAGTTTATTCTGCTATTCATTCTTTATGTAGGAGCTTGTGTATTTTATTATTATATTCAGTAAAACAATACAATATTTGGGTCATTTCATTTCACAGTTCAGAATCATTGTTTGCATGTCAGTAACACTATATGTTTAGCATTTAGTGCTTTGCATTCAGCAGCCATTTATGAATCTTATTTTAAATGTTGACAGTCTACAGAATATCCAGCATGAAATACTTCAAAAAATGTTCATGACAGAAGTATGATCATAAAGGTATTACATGTACATGCTCTGTACTGCATCTCTGTAGTGTGGCCTCAGCATAATGTTATGTGATAAATGCATTCCCATAGGTGACATCCTCGAGACAACCTACTTCCCTTTTGTTGTTTCCCACAAAAGCAAGACCACAGCCACACTGCACTGTAAGATGTATGTTATTGCAAGGCTTAATACTTCCCATTCTTTTTTTCCACAAGTTTGGCAGGCATAAAAAATGTCATTAGAATTATTATATGAATATTTCAGTCTTTACTCACCTTGCTAAAAAATAAGCAATTACTTTGGTTTAGGAGCCAAATCTTAAAGTAGAGTCCTAAATCATTGTTGCTAAATTGCAAAATTTACCTCACCATCTTTGTCTTTGGCTATAAAACGACTTAATAATTTCCTTAGTCAGTAGGTGCCTCTTTGTCAGCCCGCATTGTTTCTTTTACAAAGAAGTAAAAGTGACTTGGATGTAGTTCAGAATAATGGCCTGGTTTCAGACAAACCTGCACAGTAAGTGAAAAACATTACACATTAATAAGTCTTCACCTACCATATGTCACTCGTGTAGTTAACTAATATTTTCAACTCAGAAGCAGACATAGTTGTATGTTGGAACAGCTTGGGGGGGGGGGGTGATGTTGGATCATGCAGAGAATGTTCTCTTTGGAAGGAATGATGGATGCCCAGTAATGGGTTTAAGGGGAGCAGGCATCCAGAATCTTCTTATTCTTACTGTACAACATCAGCTGGTTTACTAACAACTTACCAGAGACTGTGAAGCTCTTAGTGTCTGAAGACCTTCATTCTGTTGTCAGTTAACTTGACATTTTGCCTGGTTCATGCTGAAAAAAGGCTGATGTGGTAGACTTGCATGGATATCAATTAAATGAACTCAAATAAAAGCATGCATAATACAGAGGCATAGCTAGAATTCGGAGAAAGGGAAGCTCACCCTTGTGAAAGGAAAGGTGTTATTGGGCACAACTAGAAAACGATGGGCACAATTCCAAATATTTGCTTTCATAGTGACCATTTACAGTGATAGCAGGCTGAGAGCAGGTCTTCTGGAATCTGGTCTATGTGGAAAGGCTGTTTATAAATAGGTCTTACCCCAAAGTAAGTTACTTACACTTAGAGCACATCTTGTAGAATCAGGGCAGACTTACACTGAGAGCAACTCTTTTGTATCTGGGCCAGTGATCGGTCAGTAGTATAGTACCAATTTTCATTTCTGTATCGGCATTGCTGAATACCGGTATAGAAATTAATGGCTCAATGCTAGTATTGTTATTTATACCTCTCAACTTGGAAACATCAAAAATCTGGACAAAGGCGCATGAAAAGTAGGTACGACTGGCCAAAACTCAGGGTGCTGATTAACATACAATTTGCATGCATGATTATGTAATCCCACCCACTCCGGTGGAATTGTGGCATGCCATCAAAATGCATTTTCTGCACAGTAAGTTAGGAATGTCTAATTTCTGGCATGATGGCATCCATACATTGCTTGCAAACTATAAAGCTGAAAAAGCATTGAGGGGAGCATTGTGACATACAATGTTAAGCCACATTGCTCCCCCATTGCTTTTTCAGAACCAGGGACAAATCCTGAACTCAAAAGTCTACAGTTTTAAAAAACTTTCAGCAGTTAGCCCAGACTATTGCTCTAGGGGATGAGAGCTGGGTCCCTCCATCTTTAGCCATTTCCAATATATACATTGATCTCCAAATGTTCTAAGTAATTATGAGTGTGGAACACCACCATGACCACCCTGGTAGAATCAAGCACCTGAGGTCCTGCCACTGCCCAGCTAAGCTTACAGGGTTCATAAATAAGTTGTACCTGAAGTATCAGCTGTTTTCTCCTCCAGTAATTATAATGAATGCTATAATATCCTTAGATAATAATCTAGGCTGCTGTGTTCTCAGATAATCATTATTCCTGGTCATTGGGACCAAATGACTAAGTGCTCACATACGAAAACATGGAAACATGCACAAATGCTTGCAGTGCTATGTACTCACACAGAAACACACAACTCTAAGCGGTTAGGTACCTAACTTATTAACATGATTCAAGGATGTGACAGGAAACCAGAAAGCTCACTCAACACAAGGAAGATAAAATGTGTCATACACAAAAGGTCCCCAGCTGGGAACCGAACCTTCAACACTTAATTAATGTATGTGGGTTCTTAATATCTGCCTGTGCTGCGGCATTAGTTTTCTTTTAGCATGTGCTGCTGCTGTTACTTACTACTACTACTACTACTACTACGACTACTACTATCAATCTCTTAGTCAGAAATATGCAGGGAAACGTCTTAAAATATTAGTACTACTACTAATGACTTCAAAAGTTGACTACATTTTATGATCAACTTCTGAGAGACTTGGATGGCTACAATCACCTGCATTAGAAGCTGAAGTTAAGTACAAACTTACAGTTTTAAAAGTACTGTATTTCATTTTTTCTGTTACCTAATTGTGTGTTTTACTGAATATAGTGTGCTGTGTGTCTCTCTGCAGTTAGTGCCCCACCCATCCTCCCTGTTCTTGTTTTGGTGTTAGTGTTGGTGGCTCTGGAATTGCCCGCCCCTCCTGTAAGTCTGTATTTGAACAATTCTCCTGAGTCCAGCTCATTTGCTCACTTAACTGAGTACAGTGAGATCATATTCTGAGTCTAGTGTTCACTCTACTTAATACAGAGATAAGATTTGAGAAGGCCAACCCACTTAGGTTCTTCCTTCCTCCCTCTCTCCTTGCACTTTACTAACAAAAAAAAAATGCACTTTTTTCATCTGATTTTACTGTATTTATATTTCCTCCTATTTTATTTTGCTTTTGCCTCTTCTTAAAAGTACTCAATTTTATTTATTCTGCTGCATTTATTACTGCTTGGTAGTAACCTGATTAAATTGTAACTGTTATTCTAAGTCTTTTGGTTTAAGCACTTGGGCTTCATACCAGTTGTTTTACATTAAGAATGTTTGTGGTCTACACTGTTGTGGAGGACAGATAGCTTACATAATTCTAAGCTGGTAATCGCTGTTTGAAGGCTCAGTATCTGCTATTCTAAAAGTGTATTAGTTCTGGTTTAAGCACTTGGGCTTCAGGCCAGTTATTCTACATTAAGTCTGCACTCTTGTGGGAGGAGAGGCTGGATTCTGCCCTTCTGAGCTGGGAATTTCTGGTCACAGGCTTATTGTGCCTGCTTATTTGAACAGTTTCTTTCTGAAATTGGTGCACCTTGTTGCTGTAGCATAGACCAGATTCAGGCCTGCTGAATGTAGCTTTGTTTGTATAACTTGAGCACTAATCTAGGCCATCTTTTTTGGAGAATGTTCCCCTGCACCCTAGTAGCAGGAGTGTGCAGTTAGAACTTGTTTGATTGAAGACTGCTGGAACAGGGCTCAGTTTTAAGCTTTTTTCTGGTTAATTGGGTAACTTGTTTAAATGAGTTTGTTCATTTTCTATTGTTTTATACATATAAAACATGCACTTTATTCATCTGCTTTTACTGTACTTGTGTTTCTTCCTACTTTATTACTAGGTACATTGACTATATCTCTTATCTGAGATGGATAACAATATTCATCCTTTTCTGTGCATTTAAAGTGTTTTTTTTATTGTATCTGCTTTATCTTCTGAAAAAAAAAACAAAAAAAAAATACGTGTTTTCTGCTTTTCTAAGCTAGTATAGTCCAGTTTTCAGGTTAGTGCTGAATTCAGGGCTGTGTTACAAATCCTGTGTTTGCCCATACCTTATTTGGATAGAAGGAAGTTTCTCCGTTCAGCTGTGAGAGAGGGGAGCTTTGAGCAGCCTATCTGCCCCTGGAGGAGTGGTTTCAAACCAGAAATTAGTAGCTTATTGGCCATTTTGGGCTAATTTCTATTTCTTTCATTTCCCTGATATAAAAAATGCATTTACCCAGTTTTGCGCACCAGGCAGTGCCGGTTAGCTAGGGTATAACTATTCCCGGTTCCACAAAGTCTCCTTTTCATTTTTTCCCTTGGAACTAGACAGACTTTCAACTTAAGCACTTAAGCCATTCATTTCTCAGCCCAGCACTTGCTTAAAACTCATAGCAAGCACTTATAAACATTAGCATTAGACCCCCTATACTGTACAGAAGGACAAGGCTCTCTATTCGACCTTATCAGCCATTCAGTAAAACAGTTCACTGTACCTATCCAGGCATGTCCAAATGGCAGTTTCAGGTGTACTCTCCAGTCCAACTGGTGAATCTGTGCATTTTGAGGCAATGTTACAACTGCCTCATGTACACAGACAACCCTCTCCTTTTACCACCAAACACTAATATATGCGAGAGGTGCAATTATACAGCCAAACTGGAGGCTAAGTTCTGTCAACCCAAGACTGGATCAGACAGTCAAGAGGAGAAGGGAAATACTTGCATCACACCACCAGTCTCACATAGACCCATTAAACCAGCACCGGCAAAAAACACAAATAAATACACAAAAACATACTCGGAGGCTCTAAATAAAAATCTGCAAAAGCAACAGAGACCTCCAAAGCAGACATCCAAGCAACCTCCATCCCCCAACACAAACCATGAAACACATACTTCACAAACCTAGTATGCCACTCAACCACAGCCCTTAAGGCAAAATAACGTACCCAGCATACTAGTAATAGGTGACTCTATAGTCAGGCACACTGACGTCCCACTCACTAGGCTGAATAAGGAGAAGGTTATTGTTAGCTGTCTGTTGGGTGCCAGGATCCACCACAAAACATAAGCACTACGGTCACTCCAGAACAAGTACAAATATGACTCTGTCATTGTCCATGTTGGTATGAATGGCCTGAGCTGTACCTCCCTGGAGTAAATGAAAAGAGACATGGAAGAGCTCTCTGATCACATAGCCCAGGCCGGTATGACCCTGACCCTGAGTAATATCCTGCCCTCACCAAGAATGATAACACGGTATAAAGTAAAAATTATCAATTTCAACAATTGGCCAAGTTTCTGGTGTGATTCAATGGGGATCCAGTGTCTGTCCACCTGGGATAACATGCTTGACAAGCCAAGCTGCTTCACTAGAGATGGCTTGCACCTATCACCCTTAGGCTTTCAAATACTGGCCAAGGCTCTTGCCACCCCCTTAGTGCCTTTTTTAGGCAAGGCTCAAAAGACAAACCCACCACCGTACATAGCACAAGTAACAGAAAATTGAGGGTAATGCTACTTAATGCCAGAAGTCTAAACCTCAAAATGCATGCACTCGAGGCACTCCTCAGTATGGAGAAAATCGATATATGTGCAATAACAGAAACCTGGTTTAAGGCTCCAGAGAGCATGCCAGCACTACCAGGCTAGAACTCATACCATACATTTTGGCCACAGAACCCGGACCAAAAATACAAAAGGCGGGAGCATATCCATATTCTTCAGGGATACCCACACCTACAGATTAGTGGCACAGCACAATGCTTCAGAGATCATCCACGTGCAACTAACAATGAGCAAAACTGCAATTCAAATTTAGCTTGCTAAAGATCACCCACCATGTCTCAGGACCACCATTCTGCATTTCTGGAAACACTGGGAAACATAAAGGTCCTACTAAACACCCTAATATTGGGTGATTTCAATTACCCAAGCATTAACTGGGAGAACTACTCAAGTGTTAACGCCCTTGCCCAACATTTCCTAGAATTTATAAACTGAAATGCCCTGGATCAACTGATCAACACTCCCACCAGAGGTGACAACATATTAGACCTGATCATCACCAACATGGGCGACTTGTGTTCTAAACTAGAGGTAAACCCTTCGCTGGTTAGATCTGACCATAGACAGATCACTTTGGGTATCTACATTCCACCTCCACCCCAGGGCAAGGAAACCATCGAGAAAAATGTTTCCAAAGCAAACATCACGTTACTTAAGACCGAGGTGGAAAGTTTCAAAGCCCCCATGCTAAAGGATAACACTGTCCAAGCTGCAAAATCCTTTATTAATTCATTCTATGGGCACCTACAAGAATGCTTGGATCGTGCTATCCCAAGCAAAACCAAGACTCACTCCTCCAAGAAAAGAAAACCAGTCTGGTGGACCCCTGCCATAAGCAAGCTATACAATAGAAGGAGGAAACTAGTACAGAAAAGAGTAAAATCCCAAGAAGGAAAGACATCCCTGATCAATATCAGCAAGAAATTATGATCACTCATAAAATCATCCAAGGCGAGCTTCGAAAGAAAAATTGCCAAGGTCTCCAAAGATAACCACAAGGCATTCTTTAGTTATGTCAATAATCTAAGTGCAGATCTGCTCGGAGTTAGTGCAGAATGGCACAAAATACACTGAACCAACCGATATCGCCAACATCTTGGCAGACAGATTCAGTGCAAACTTCACCCCCCCTCTCACCCCCAAAAGGGCCCATAATACCAGAAGAATGTAGAGTCCCTGAAATCACAGACACTAAGGTTAAAACAGCCCTCTCCAAAGCCAAAAACACAGCATCAATGGGACCGGATGGTGTCCCAGGCTGTGTCTTACATGAGCTCAAAGATGAACTAACCACTCACCTAAACACGCTGTTCAAACTCAGCCTCTCCACAGGCTACGTACCCACAGAGTGGAGCATCAGCAACAGTTATTCCGTTCCACAAAGGTGGAGCCACAACAGACCCCAGGAACTATCGCCCTATAAGCCTGACTAGCTTGGTCTGCAAGGCTTTGGAGCACATCATCATGGAACTCATTAACAGAGATATTGGGAACCTCCAAACACTGGACCCTACCCAGTTTGGCTTTGTTAAGGGCAGATCATGCCTCTTAAACCTGGTGCATTTCTTTGAGACAGTTACCAAGGCTATAGATGAGGGACAGATGGTACACACAGCCTACCTAGACCTCGCAAAGGCCTTGAACACCATTCCCCATTCTGGTATCATAGACAAACTCACTAGCCTGAACATAAATGCCTACATCACAAGATGGGTTGCCAACTGGCTCATGGACAGAACCCACATGGTGAGAGTTGCAGGAGCTAGGTCTGACTCTAAACCAGTTACAAGTGGCATTCCCCAGGGCTCAGTCCTAGGACCCCTCTTGTTTGGCATATACTTATTAGAGGTACAGGCAAGCACAGGAGGACTATGGCTGACCAAATTCTCAGACAACTGCAAACTATGGGCTTTAATTGACTCTTCGGCTGACACTGACATCCTCCAAAAGGGTCTCACTGAGATGGATACCTGGTGTTAAAATCATGGCCTCAAGCTAAAAGTCAAAAAGTGCATAGTCATCCCCTTTGGAAAAAAACAAAGTACCCATAAACTACCACATAGGTGGTAGTCCCCTAAATATGGAAAACATAATAAGGGATCTGGAGACCCAAGTAGATAGCAATCTCTGATTTGATAATCACATTGCCAAAGTGGATAGAAAATCCTTATATGTGGCCCACCTAATCACAAAAGGGTTCGCATGCAGATCAAAGGAGGTCATTGTGCCCATCTACTCATCACTCCTCAGACCCATCATAGAGTACAACACCCTATTTGGGATGTACCTTACAAGACACCTGCAACAGCTGGAAAGACCACAGATGTACCTCACCAAGAGGATCACTGGCCTCAAACAGATGCACTATACAGCCTGGCTGAGGAAACTCCAGCTGTACTTGGTTGCATACCGCCTATTCAGAGGTGATCTCTGTCTGACGTACAAGGCCATGTCCAACCCAGAACTGATGAACATGCTCCACCTAAAGAAAACCTTATCCCCTTGAGCCACATGCTCTAGGGAGCTAAACCTCACCACAACAATAAATAGGACATGCTGGAGGGATAGATTCCTGCCCCAGAGACTTCCCATGCTTTGGAACAAGATTCTAATCTACATTAGGCAGAGCTCCTCGCTAACATTCTTCAAGAGAAACCTTGACGAGTGGATGGGAAACAGAAAGTTTACCCCGGGGATCACTTCAGTGGCTCTGCTGGACAGAGGCACAGGGAACTAATCTAAGGGGGCAGCAAAAGCCAACATTTTCTGGCCAGGCTTAAAAATGCCTTCGGGCAGATAGCCTAGTACCTACCTATGAACCTATGAACCTATGTGACAGAAAAAGGCCATGTGTATTAAAATGCATTTTCTGAAGTAAAATCAATCTATAACTATCACTGTATTAAGTGTAATCCATCACATTTTTCTCCCCATATCACACGATTTTTTGAGGGCAAAAATCTGAACCAAAATTAGAAATAGTTGAGACTGACTGACATGATCTGACAGCTGAATCTAGTATATATGGATTATACACATTTTTTTTATTCTTCTACCTAGAGCTGGAGATACATTTTCACATCCTGTTCCTGTCCTGATCAGATGATTCTGGGTTTGGGCTCTGGTCTCTGGATCTAGGATTCTTGCAGTTGCAGATGGTGGGCTGACCTGTCTGAAGTCTGCTTGACTGCTTGCTGCTGCACTGCAGAAAGTACAACTTGCTCGTTCTTGGCTTGGTTGGCAGAATGCAGAAGTTAACTTAAGTTAAATATTAAAACGGCTACCCCACTCACTGTGTACTGCTGCTGCCCATCCCTCATTGCTATTCTAAATCCACAGCGTGAACATTCAACATACAAATGTATATAGAAAGGTAAGCACACAGGCACACTGCCCGAGCCTTCAGCTGAATGCTGATAGGCTGGCAGTCTGCCTCACAAAGCTGACATTATCGTGCACACCCCTGTGCATGATGATGTCAGCAAAATCTTCAATTTAAAAAAAAAAAACATTTGAAAAAAAATGGAAATTGATGGAGGCACTTGGGAATTCGTGGCATCCCATTATTTTGCCCTCAAAACCAGTAAATACCAAGGAATTTTGTATGGTTGAGAGGTATGCTGCTGTTATGGTTAGGCCTGAAGAGTGTGCATTATATCTTTGATTCAATGTCATAAAAGTAGAAAGAGCTATTTTTTTTCTATTTTAGTCATGAAGGTGAGGGGGTTCCAAATCAGGGATTATTGTACAATAATCTGGTTTGCAAGTTGTTTCAACAGATCTTATGAAATTTCTGCCCCTAGCCAAAAATTCCATCTTTTAATGTGGGATAATAAATATGCATTGAAATTCACTACATGATCTGTACACAAATGAGATTAATTTAACAAATGTATCTTCATCTAGCTAAAAAAATTAACCTATCAGCGTAGTTCCTCTTATAGTTTCCAAAATAGCATCCACGATAAAATCTACTGCATCTCTTAAGAACACAGACAACACCATATGGAAGAAAACGGTATACTCGCATTTTAGAAAATGAGCAGGTGTACACTGAGCCAAGTCAGGAAGCATACCACATTGACTTTGTGACTTTTTATTAAATAATAACCATTGACAACCATTACTGATGCCACAGTAATTTAGATGAGACATATAATCATTAACCATTAAATCATTAACTCAATCTGGTTGGCATAACCCAGCCTGTTCCAACTGGATGCGTATTCCAAGCTACCTTGGTCCTGGTGGCAAACCTTTTAACTCATTATTACAAGCCACATACTCCTTGATGTGGTCACCAGTCAAATCTGGGTACAATCTAAGAAGAACAAAGGCCACTGAATAACAGCAATGGAGAAAACAAAGAGGGTGAAGTCGTAAGACTGCCACCAACCCAGCATGTCCATGCCATTCCCCCCTCCCAACAGCTAGCCTTGGAAAAGAGGATCTGGGGCGTGGAAAGAACCAAGTTAACTTTAAAAAACTTTAATAGCAAAAACAATATCTAAATTAAACAAATCAAAACCCATGTTATTTCAAAGAACATTATCCAGATAATTAAAAATCAGGATCCAGTCTCTCAAGATCCCTGTGCTGAATCACATGGAAAGCAATTTGATCAGCAGCCCAGATCACTCTATGGTTGATGAAATGCCTGGCGCTCTCAGGAGCACTGGACCTTTTAGCACCTTTCCAGTGAAGTCTTGGGATGATAGCAGACTAGAACAAAGTCAAATTCAGACACAACTGCCACAACCAGTGCATTTCAGACAGTTTTCTGGCCAACAGGATTTCTTTAGGGGCATGAGCCAAATCCTTATCATTGAGGTAAATGACCATAATTCTGGGTAAGCCTTACTCCATGGTAATCTTACACCACACTTAAAAGAACTGAATCCAATTGACACCAAGAAAGCCAAAAGAACAAATTGTCTAACTGTTAAGATAAAAAAAAACTTGACTGACCAGCCAGGTGGGTCAATGCTTGGATTGTATCTCTCTTGATGAAAGAATGGCCCAAGAGCCAAACAATCTCTTTCCCTGCAACAAAAATAAAAAAAATGAATGCCTCATGAAAGACAAAAAGGCTTCAGACACTCACCTTCCCATTCTTTGAATGACCTTGACACAATGCCCTTCCATGGCCAAGTCAGAGGTACGACCTGTCCAGAAGGAATGCAAGCAGTAACCTTGTAGATGCATTCCTTGCCCTGCCATGGACTGCCTGAGAAATAAATTGATCTCTGCCAGGGCTAAAAGGCCTGCCTGAAGCCTGCACAAAAATGGGGCCTTACTTGTTCCTTGTGGGAGTGATATTATGTAGCAATCTGACCCAGTCAACTGGTCAAATGACAAGACCTTTGGCCATGTCTAAACGCACCTGCTGACCTTTCCTTGATTGACCATGCTTAGATTTTTTATCAATATCTAGATAAAAATCACTGTGGATGACAAGGTCCTCTCAGCAAATATAAAGAGGTAGATCATTAGCATGAAATGTGCCCACGTACAATGACATGAATAAAGCTACTATTGTCACAAGAGTATGAAAATCACCCAGCATCATATAAGGACCTTGATTAACAAGGGGAAGGAGTTGTCTCCCAATGGGCTTTCTGGAATCCTGGGAAAGCCCACGAATATTCTCAAGACCCTTGAGTACCCTTCCAATCACCCAGTGGCCAGAAACATCTTGGAAGCCCGAAAAACACTCCAACCATCCCAGTGCTGCAAGGTGCACTCTGAGAGTTTTAGGTGAATTGCCTGTAGTGGGCCTGTCCACTAAAAACTGAAGTAACAACTGCATCCCCACATCCTGGGATCAGAGAGCAAAGACCTGTAGAAGACCTTGAAACTCTGAAGGGATGACGAATATGCCTTCCTAGTATTGCTGGCACAAGAGCTGGCCAAGAGCAATATTGCTAGTCTTCTCCAATTAGCCAGTTTCCTGCCAGAACTGGAGTGCCCTTTGAACCTGAATGCTTGGCCAACTGGTGGAACATGCTAAATTGAAAACAGGAGAGACTAACAGCTATACGGTTAAGATGACCAGGGACATGGACACATGAAAATGACAAATTAATCTCCAAACTCAGAAAAACTAAAATCCTGATAACTAATGGACTCCACTTGGAGCTGGAAGAATATTTATTGAGAGCGTGCACCACTGAAGTATTGTCTGAGTGAAAAACAGTCATGCTATTATGTAACCTATCTTTCCAAACCAAGGCTACCACCAAATGGGAAACATTTTCAAAAATGTAATGTCCCTCCTCCTTTCCCTGGACCAGCTTTCTGGCCACCTTTTGGCAAACCTGCTGACTTGGAAGTAACCCCCCCCCCATATCAGCTCCCCCTGCTGAATCTGTGAAAAGTTCATGGTCAGTGGAGGTAGCCCAAGGGATTGCCAAAAAGAAAATCCATTGAACTGGCTCAAAAATGTGAACCAGAGGTGAAGGTCATCCTTGACCCATCTGGTCAGCTGCACAAAGTAATGCCTGGGCTTGTTGCCCTTCAAGATGTCAGAAACAGACAGCAGAAAAGTCCTGCCTGCAACAACTGCCCTTCAGGCAAAGCTCAGCAACCCATGCAGTTATATGATTTCTCCTATACAAACTTTGCTGGATCCCAAAAGTTTCCCAAGTAATTGCCAGACTTGTTGAAATTTGGGTGAAGAAAGCTTGAATGAATTTTGAATGGTATTGACTTCCAAACCCAGCAAGGTCAAAACTTGGGTTGGTCCTTCCAATTTGTAGCTGGTCAAAGGTACCCCTAACTCAAAGTAAAGCTGTTTAAAAATAGACATGCCCTCTAAATAACCATCCTTGCCCCCCCACCCCCCCCCCACACACACACACTTTCAGGAAATCATCTAAGTAGTTGATTGCTGACTGGAGGGTTGCTCGCTGTTGATATATCAGCCAATCTGAGGGCATACAATACCCTTAAATAGGGAGTATGCCTCATTATGTCCACCAAAGATTACCTGTGAGCCTTTAGATAATATGCTACAGGTAAGTTGTCATTACTTATAATTAATATATCTTCAAAAAATCTACAGGTGAAGATCTTAGCTACTAAAGTATCCCAAAGAAAAACTGTTGGCTTGAGAAACCATAAGACAATACGTACCTTTACCTTAATGAGCAGTGTGAATGAATCCTCCCATTTAGATGATAGGTGTGAAGATGTATAATGTTACTGAGGTGGGTTTCAGCAAAATCTGACTCACTGAACCTCTTCTCCAAACAAGAATGAAAGGAACACAGAAAGTAGTGGCAAGCAAGCCTCACACATACCTCACAAGAGGTGATTTTGACCCCTACACCTGCTTAACTATTTTACCTAGCATCTGCACTATTTTAACTTGCATCTTGATAAAAGACTAATGCATACATTTTTGACGCACACCTCATGAAGCACACTCTGTTGACTTATTGAGGTAGTAACCCTGCATTTCTTTGCATTCCTATAACACTGAATATAAAACAGGTGCTAAGATGCCATTAGCTGCTGTAAACAAATGGTAACATTTGCAGCAGTTGTTGGCTGGTGACATATCTCTCAACCTCTTAGAACAAGAAATATGGACAAAGCCTAAAATAACGGGAGGACAAAGGCATAAAAATAGGGACAGATTTTAAATATTGCTCTTAGAAACTTGGAACTTGGAACTTTGCTAGAATAACAGGTTTTGTTTTTGTATTCATTTTCTGACATATATAAATCTAAAACAGATTTGTGTCATTATTTAATGATTGCAATATTTACTGATTTTCCAGAAAACCACAACTTTTAAGAGGAGCAGGCTAAAAATTGAGAGGCAAAAATCTGGACAGTCTGTGAAAATCTGGACAGTTCATAGGTAATGGTATATAGATAAATCAGTGCTTTGTACTACAGAGCATCATTGTCTCAGGTAAGTATGGATCCCATTCTTGTATGTATGTTATTCTTATATTCAACACATAATAGGTTCATAGGTTCATAGGTAGGTACTAGGCAATTGGCCCTAGGGCCTATACAAGCCTAGCCAAAAATGTACCCTGGCTTTCGCCACCCAAGAAAATTATTTTCCTGTGCCCCTGTCAAGCAGAACCACAGAAGTGATCCCCGGGATGAATTTCCTATTACCCATCCAATCATCAAGATTTTTCTTGAAGAGTGCTAATGAGGAGCTCTGTTTGACATAGATAGGTAGCCTGTTCCAGAGTATGGGAAGTCTCCGGGACAGGAATCTATCCCTCCAGCATGTTCTGTTTATTGTGGTGACAAGGTTTAGGTCCCTAGAGCGTGTAGCTCGCAGGGATTTCTTTAAGTGGAGCATGTCCAACCGCTCTGGGTTTGACATAGCTTTGTATGTTAGGCAGAGATCGCCTCTGAGTAGGCAATATGCAACGAAGTAAAGCTGGAGTTTTTTGAGACGGTCTGCGTAAGGCATCTGTTTGAGGCCAGTAATCCTCTTTGTGAGGTATTTTTGCGGCCTTTCCAGTTGTTGTAGATGTCTTGTGAGGTACATACCAAAAGGGGTGTTGTACTCTACAATGGGTCTAATGAGTGATGAGTAGAGGGGAACAATTACCTCTTTTTTTCTGGATGAGAAACCTTTTGTGATGAGGTGTGCCACATAGAAGGATTTCCTGACCACTTTGGCGATGTGATTATCAAAGGAGAGACTACTGTCCACCTGTGTCCCAAGGTCTCTTATCACACTTTCAGTGTTAAGTGGACTACCGCCTATGTGGTAGTTCATGGATATAGAATTTTTACCAAAGGGGATGACAATGCACTTTTTGGCATTGAGCTTGAGACCATGTCTTTGACACGAGGCATCTGTCTCAGTGAGGCCCTTTTGTAGGATGTCCACATCGTTAGGAGTTTCAATTATGGCTCCTAGTTTGCAGTCATCTGCAAATTTAGTTAGCCAAAGACCTTCTGTGTTAGCCTGTACTTCAGAGAAGTAGATACCAAACAGGAGAGGACCCAGGACTGAACCCTGTGGTACTCCACTTCTCACTGGTCTGAAGTCTGATTTGGAGTCTGCTACTTTCACAGTGTGGGTTCTTTCAGTAAGCCAGTTGGCAACCCATCTTGTGACATAGGGATTTATACCTAGTTTAGTGAGTTTATCTATAATTCCAGAGTGGGGGGTGGTGTTGAACGCCTTGGCGAGATACAGATAGGCTGTGTGAACCACCTTACCCTCATCTATGGCTTTGGTGACTACTTAAAAGAAGTCTCAGGTTTAGGAGACATGATCTGCCTTTTACAAACCCAAACTGTGTAGGGTCCAGGGTTTGGAGATCTCCAATGTCTTTGTTTATGAGTTCCATGATGATACGTTCCATGGCCTTGCAGATGCGGCTCATCAGGCTAATGGGGCGGTAGTTCCCGGGGTCTGTTGTGCCCCCCCCCCTTTGTGGAGTGGGACAATCATTGTGGTGCACCACTCAATGGGCACAAAGCCTAAGAAGAGGCTATGATTGAACATGGTACTTAGGTGGGGTACCAGTTCATTCTGTAGTTCATGTAGAAGGCAGCCTGGGATGTTGTCAGGCCCCATGGATGCTGTGTTCTTGGCTTTGGAGAGTGAAATTTGTACCTGTGCATCCGTGATTACAGGAACTTTGAATTCTTCCAGTACAAAGATGGGCCCTTTAGAGGGTGAGAGGGGGGTAAAGTTAGCACTGAACCTATCTGCCAGGATGTTGGCAATATCAGTTGGTTCTGTATATTTAGTGTCATTGTGCTGTAACTCAGAGCAGATCTGAGTGTTGCCATTGAGATTTTTGACATAGCTATAGAATGCTTTGTGGTTGTCTTTAGAATCAGTGGCAATTTTGTTTTCATAGCTAGCTTTGGAGGATTTATGAGAGATCTCAGCTTCTTACTGAGACTGACCAGGGAGTCCCTCCAATCATGGGATTTTATTCATTTTTGCAACAGTTTCTTTCTTCTGTTGTAGAGTTTGTTTATGGCAGAAGACCACCAGATTGGCTTCCTTTTTTTGGAGGATAGCATCTTGGTTCTGTTAGGGATAGCACGATCCATGCACTCGTTAAGTGCTTATAAAGTGCATTTGTGTAGGATTTAGCAGTCGTACTTCTATTGTCCATCTGCATGGGTGTCATGAAGTTTGCCACTTCTGTCTTAAGAAGCATGAAGTTGGCTTTGGAGAAATGTTTTATGGTTGTTTTCCTAATGGGGGGTGGGAGCGGGATGTGGATGTCTAGGGTGATTAGCTTGTGGTCGGATCTGACCAACAAGGAGCTAACCTCTGGTGTGGAACACCGGTCACCCATGTTGGTGATGACCAGGTCTAGGATATTGCTGCCTCTGGTGGGGGTGTGGATAAGTTGATCCATAGTGTTGGAATTGATGATTTCCAGAAAACGTTGAGCAAAAGAGTTGGTACATGAGTAGTTTTCCCAGTTAATGGTAGGGTAGTTGAAATCACCCATTATTAGATTGTTGGGTTGTACCATAATATTTTCCAGTGTATCAAGAAAAGAGGAGTGGGAATCCTGGGGCATGGTGGGGGGTCTGTAGCAAGCTACAATCTGGATTGCGGTTTTGCCCAGAGTTAGTTGAACTTGGATAATCTCGGATGCATTATGCTGAGCAACTAGCTTGGAGGTGTGGATATCCTTAATAAATATGGACACGCCTCCACTTTTAGCGTTTCGGTCCGGGTTTGGTGGCCGAAAGGTGTGGTATGAATTATAGCCTGGTAATGCAGGGGTGCTCTCTGGAGCTTTGAACCAGGTCTCTGTCACTGCACAGATGTCAATGTTCTCCATTTTAAGGAGTGCCTCGAGTGAGTGCATTTTGAGGTTTAGACTTCTAGCATTGAGTAGCATTACCCTCACATTTTGCTTGCTTGTACCTGTTACGGTGGTGAATTTGTCATTTGAACCTTGCCTAAAAAAGGCACTATAGGGGTGGCAAGAGCCTTTGCCAGTATCCGGAATCCCAAGGGCGACAGGTGCAGGCCATCTCTGGCAAAGCAGCGTGGTCTGTCGATCATGTCATCCCAGGCAGACAGATACTGGATTCCCTTAGAATGATACCATAAGCTTAGCCAGTTGTTAAAGTCAATCATTTTGTCCTTGTACTGTGGTGTCATTCTGGGTGATGGCAGGATACTACTCAGGGCTAGTGTCTGGGCTACAAAATCAGAGAGCTCCTCCATGTCTCTTTTCATGTAGTCCAGGGAGGTACATCTCAGGTCATTCACACCAACATGGACAATGACAGAGTCATATTTGTACTTGTTGTGGAGTGACCTGAGTGTGTGCGTTATGTGGCGGATCCTGGCACCTGACAGGCAGCTGACAGTAACTTTTTCCTTGTTTAGCCTGGTGAGTGGAACATCAGTGTGCCTGAATATAGAGTCACCTATGACTAGAGTGTTGGGTACGTTATGCCTTATGGGCTGTAGTTGAGTGGCACACTGAGTATATGGGCTATGTGTCATTTGGGTTGTGATGGGGGGTGGAGGTTGCTTGTCTCTGTTGTTTGGGCAGATTAGTACTGACAGCCTCTGCGAATGTAGGTGTGTGCTTTGTGGTTCTGTGTGTGTGTTTTGGTGGTGTAGGTTTTGAGGGACCATGTGATGAGTGTGGAGCGGTGCAAGTGTTTACCTTCTCCTCTTGACTGTCTAAGCCAGTCTTTGGTAAAGAGAGCTTTGCTTCCAGTTTGGCTATATAAGTGCATCTCTCACAGGTCATAGTGTTGGGTGGTAGGAGGAGAGGGTTGTCTGTGTACATGAGGCAATTGCTGCATTGTCCCAAGATGCCCAGATTCATCAGGTACACAGGAGAAAACACCAGGAGCTGACCTTTAGACATGCCTGAATAGGTGCTTATTTATTAAGTACTAAAAACTGTTTTCCTCTAGACAAGTGAGGAAAGTTGAGTGCTGTAGTAATTTCTACCTTATTTAGTGCTTACAATGAGTTCTGAACAAGTGCTGAGATCAAAGAAACAGATGAGTGCTAAAACTAAAAAGCTGGCTAGTTGCAAGGGAAATTTTGAAAAACAGTATGGCGCCAGGAATAGTTTAACCCCAGTTAAGTGGGGAGGGGGGCTTAGGAGCTCAAACAGTCCTGGACACAGCAAATCCATATCTGACCGGCCACAGGAAAGGGGGGAAGCAAGCTTAGAATTTTTTTTTTTCAGTAAAGTGGAAATGAAGAAAGCTGGAACAGAAGTTAATTCAACGTTAAGAACCTGAGTGGGTTGGCCTTCACAAATGTTCTCTGTTAGATTGAGTGAACTAATGACACAAGACTGGGAGGAGAGTCACAGATCAAATGTACAGTATGGGTGGGGAACTGCAAAGCCACCAAGTATAAGAACACACAACACTAGGCTGAGTGGGTGGGAAAAAAATCCAGTTCCTAGCTGTAGCCACTAAATGAAAGTTTTAAACAGATCAAGGAGCAGACTCGAGAATGCTTTTAACAGACAAAAATGCACAGAAAAGTTCGGATAGAGCACTCACAAACAGAAAATACAACTCTCAGTATGAAAAAGCAGTTTACAGTTAAGTAATCTTAAAACAGTTTAAAACAGTACATAAATGCAGTGAAACAATAAAAAAAGCTTTATAACAGTGCAACAATATAGTAGATCAACTGTATAGCACAATTATAAGCATTTCAGAAGTGCAATTCAGTGAAATAAGTGTAAGAAATAACTTAGCCTGCTCTTGGTATCTTAAGGAATTTCCACTTATGCAATGCAATCCAGAGCCTGACAATACAAGCAGAACCTTTATAAGACACAGGGTTTATATAGCAGTAAGAATGGAAGAGTTGGAAGATCAGATTACTACTTAGCCCCTGCTATTATCCAATCACTTGTACTACAGAAGGTCAGGAGGCCTGGTTAGTCTCAATAATAATGAAGCCAATGAGCAGAAAATGCTGCCAGAAACACAAACAAAACTTCCAGCCTATACAACAGGCCTCTATCAAGATTATGCCACCTGAGCAGAACACAGAAACCTCACTTTAAAAGCATAGAAAGAACACCCACAAAGAGAAAATCCAAGTCTCAGTATGAAAAAGCAGTTTACAATTTAGTAATTTAAATAAAAAAGGAATTATAGTAATGCACACTATTATAGTTCCTAGCTGTAGCCACTAAATGAAAGTTTTAAAAAGATCAAGGAGCAGACTCGAGAATGCTTTTAACAAAGATGCACAGAAAATTTCGGATAGAGCCCTCACAAACAGAAAATACAACTCAGTATGAAAAAGCAGTTTACAGTTAAGTAATGTTAAAACAGTTTAAAACAGTACATAAATGCAGTGAAACGATAAAAAAAGCTTTATAGCAGTGCAAAAATATAGTAGAGCAACTGTATAGTACAGTTATAAGCATTTCAGAAGTGCAATTCAGTGAAATAAGTATATGAAATAACTTGGAATCTTAAGGAATTTCCACTTGTGCTATGCAATCCAGAGCCTGACAATACAAGCCAATAATACATAATGTGCTATAATCACATTCAGTAACTTGACTGAAGATGAGTTGTAATTACTTCTGTGATCCTTCTCATTTTGTGCAGACTTCTGTTCCCAGAAACATTCATGTGAGACATAGTTCTGTACTTTTTATTCATGTGATGCCACATACACACTGACTCACTGCTTACTTAGTTTATACTTATGCACGATTGCACTAACTTACACTGCTCTTTTATTCAAATAATTAGCTTTAACTGGCATTACTGCTCTACCCATTTATTTGGATCTGTATGCTGCTTTATGTAGTTCAGTTGTGGTCATGTACTAAATGGCATTGACTTGTAGTTGTTACTGTTTTTGCTGGGCAATAGTATTCTTAATGCTCTCTTTCAAGTGGCTGTGCTCAGTGTAATATGTGGTGACTGTCTGACTTAGGTCATCATTAGGAATCCATTTTATTCTGCTTCATGGAATGGATTTAAAGAGTTTCACCTGCCTCAGTGAAATAAACAAAAATTGGTACATTTAAGACAGCATTTTGCTGATTTTTTTTCATAATAAGCTTAATCAGCAGAGAACACACTCACAGACTACTTCATTTACATGTTGCTCTGGAATACCCTTACTGCTTAGTAACACAGAGCAGTGCTACCTGTGCTACCAAGCAGTGATATGTCTATGGTTCTGGAATCCTTTGTACTTTACAACAACTATCTATGTATTCTGGGCAAAATCTTGTTTTGTTTATGTTTTGATGTTAACTAACTGTTACAGAATAATAGCTCCTTCCATTGCTTCATATGATAAGCAGGTGCTTCCAATGGGACAATGACATTTTCACGAATAGCCATTCATCGAACATGTATTTATTGAAGCCGCTCTTCATCGGATGGTGGGTTTTAACTAGGGCACACAAGCAGTTGGCCAACCGAGCAATGGCAAAAAAAAATAAATAAAATTTAAAACCTGCCCAGGTGGGGGGGCTACACCCTCCCCCACCCCCCTAACTAAATATATCAACTCTGAGATCACACTATAGTGGGGAAAAGGGCAATTCCCGAAAGTGGCCAACTTCTGGTTTGTCCTAGTTAAAATCCGCCATTCGATGAAGAGCGGCTTTGATAAATAGGTATTTGACAAATAGTTATTCACTGAATAGCCATTCAATGAAATGTCATAGACTTGCTTCCAGTGCAGTATATAGTTTAAATGTGCTATCAGGGTTCACCTTCTGAGTACAAACGCCTCTTTCAAGGGGATACCTATGGATACTGTGAGGTTAAATTACTTGATCAGACTCATAAAGATGGTATATGAAGACTTATGAAATACAGGCCAGAACTATATGATGGTGTCCTTTGTTGAAATGAAACAAAGTCCACCATCTGTTTCTGACACTGCTTTCTCATAGGAAGGTATGTCCACTTTACTCAGACCCTCAGTGTGTTTCTTCCATGTCTCAACAATGCATCAAATTAATGGTAGCATTTCATTTCCCTTGATGAGAAATGTGTAGGCAATGTCCTCCATGAACCTGCTAGATATGCTAGATAGTTTATCGGAATATCTTTGACATAATCCAAAAGTCACTCTCCTTGCCCTCACCAGCCTCATCCTACACTTACACCTATGGTTAAAGAGCTATTGCAGCTTCTGAATTCCAAGCTTTTCAGTCCTTATCAGTCAAATAAAGAGTTACTCTCTCTTAGAATTACACACAATTCCTCTTTAACCTTGACTCCTTAATGCTTGTGTTCACCCACAGGAACTGTGCTTGGATTGTGATTTATCATGATGAGGGGTGATCTTGTAATACTAGTAACTATGCTGTTTGTTGTTCTAAGGTCATCACTGAATAGTTGATATGAGAGGAGGGATCAGAAAAATTGCATTACAAAATATTGCCCATGTGACTTTACTCAAAGAATCTGTGAAGGTCACTCAGAGCAGTGATACTGGAACCCATCCCTGCAGGCAGGTTTGGGGTGCTGTTCATTGATAAGTGCCTGATAACCAGGTGACCTAGATAGTAGGTTCATAGGAAGTTACTAGGCTAATGGCCCTATGGCCCTTACAATCCTAGCCAAGTTCTTACCCTTATTTCCACGATCAGCACCTATTGCCCTGTCCAAGAGGGACACAGCTGGAATCCGCAGGGTGAATTTATGATAACCCATCCTCCATCCTATTGTCCAAATTGCGTTTGAAGAGGGGCAATGGGGTTAATGTACCATTAGAAGTGGGATTTGAACCCACACCTCCATTCAATGACCAGAATATCCATGTTAGTGGACAGAATTTTACTGCTTGAGTCTGGCGCCTTAGACCACTAGGCCTGTTGAGGAAGAGACTTACCACTGGGTAGCTGGGGGATATTCAAGTAGCAGGCAGAAATAAGATGAGTTAAGATGGACTCGGTTCTTGGAAACAGAATTTATCCTCACTGCCTGAGAAGGAGCCAGATTTTGTGCAGGAAGTTAAAAACTGGAAGTTTTATTTTGTTCACATATATGTATCAACAGTGTATTTAATATGACTAAATTCTTTTTTATAACAGATGAGCAGAGTTACAGAAATGCCTGAGATTTTCAGATATGTCTTGAATATTGCAGAGTATAGTGCAGTATTGAAATACCTAGATATACATATAGTTGATATCTGCTAGTATGTGGAAGTCTGAGTAACATAACAATGTGTTGCACAGACTTTAACACATATTAATAATGCAGTTTCTGTGCACACAAATAAACTGTAACAATACAATCACATACTACACTTAAGCAATACTAGTTGCTGGGGTATCTCATAACGTTATAGAAAGATCTGTCATGCTGGTAAAATATAAGGAACTGAACTGTTATGATTAGCATATTACTCAATCACCCATGAGCACTTGCTGTGTATTTGTAGGAGAGGGTATATGATTGCATGATAGGAGGCATATAATACTTGTTATATCCCAGTAGTGTCATATGCAGCAAAAATGAAATAGCTTTAACACACATTATGTTTATACAAAGTTTAACAACCACAGGTGTAGTCAATATTATAGCAATAACCCATGCCTGGATGTGGGTAATGCTGGATTTACCCACGGTTGGCGTGGTTTGGTACAAAGCCAACCGTGGGTAAATACAGCATTACCCACACCCAGAAGTGGGTTATTGCTATTATACCATGACATTATTTAAGAAAAGAAACTATTACTTTTCTTAAATAATGGCATAGTATAATGCCTGTTTGCTGCCCTTCCGCAGATGTCTGGCATCCGAGGTAGTTCTGATGTACTGCGCGCCTGCGCAGTACATTAGAGCTGTGGGCAAAAGCAACGGTGAAAGCAAGATCTCCGTTGCTTTTTTTTTTAGTGTTTCGCTATGTTAAATGGGTTTAACATAGCGAGACAGCTTTAAAATAAGCAACGGAGATGTCCGTTGCTTATTTTAAAACTGTCTCGCTATGTTAAACTCATTTAACATAGCAAAACACTAAAAAAAAGCAACGGAGATCTTGCTTTCTCCGTTGCTTTTTTTTTAAAACACTGTCTTGCTATGTTAAATGGGTTTAACATAGTGAGACAGCTTTAAAATAAGCAACAGAGATCTCTGTTGCTTATTTTAAAGCTGTCTCGCTATGTTAAACCCATTTAACATAGCGAGACAGTGTTTTAAAAAATGAGTTATACTAATGGAAAAAAGTCCGGGCGACCGGACCTTTTTCCATTAGTATAACTCGATTTACAACGGGCACGCTGGCCAATCAGCGTGCACGTTTTGGAATAATAATGGGGGGTCATGGTATAATATAGATATGTAAAACTAATAGGTTGGAGATTTTATTTGTTATTATTTTTTTTATTTGTAATATGTTATTTCTTGACTGTAAATACTTTTAGTTGGTTGTGTGATCTGAGTGGTTGGGATACTATCATGAATTTTGTGATGTGTCAGTTAGTATTATGTTGTTTTAAGATGTTGACTGTTGTTCTTAGTAAGTGGCTTCTGGAGGCATATGCAGCTGTGTCCATCTGTTGTTGCTGTGTGCTGTGATATAGTTTATAGAAAGCAGTACTGTAATGAAATGTGCTAATAAAGGATACAACTTAGCAGTGAGACTAAGATAAAATTGACTTTCTATTGCAACACACCCTAGGCATCTTGCCATCATCAAATTGCATATTACCCTAGAATCTTTGTCCAATAGCTATAATAATGTTCATATATGATTATATATCTAAGTTAGCATTATGTATTACCAGGTTAGGGATATGCAACTATGCATATAACATACCTTCCACATATGGTATAATTACACTGTGCATTCACAGTTTTGGGGCAGCTGTGATGGTGGGGCGGCTGTGATGATGCAGTGGTTAGCATTGCTGCCTCATAGCAAGAGGTTCTCCGGTTCGATCCTCGGCTGGGGTGCCTTCTGTGCGGAGTCTGCATGTCCTCCCTGTGGTCTCGTGGGTTTCCTCCGGGTGCTCCGGTTTCCTCCCACATCCCAAAGACATGCTATAGGTGGATTGGACACTCTAAAATGGCCCTAGGTGTGAGTGTGTGCATGTGTGTGCCTTCTGTGGAATGTTGGGCACCAGGCTGACAATTCGACACTGTAAAACTCCACTGCCAATCATGAGCAGACAGGTGATCCGCTGTGGCGACCCCTAACCAGGAAAAGCCGAAAGAAGAAGAAGAAGATTCACAGTATTTCTAATGCACATTGAAAAATGCCTGCATTACTATTGTGGTGGTTATCAAGCCATTTCTGAATTGGTATAGAATATGTTAATTTGTTATGTGTGCATTGTCCATGGTTAGTTCATTTTAACTGCATTTGAGTCTACAATGACTAACAAAATTGTAACTCATTTTTATCCTGCTTTTCACATCACTTCTGAATACTTTTAAGTACTATGATTATATATAAAATATATAACAGAAAATACTATCACAGACTCAACAACACACATGAAGAATTTTACAGTAAAAGGAGCATTTCTCAAAAGAGCTTATTCTTATAGATTGACTATATACATTATTCATTACGACTGGAGTGGCAACATCATATGCTTGAATAGTATGTGCATATTATACTATATTGCTACACTCAACACAAATTAGGATACAGTTATGGTAACAGGTCATATATAAACATGTATCAGACAAGGACGCATAGGTAATATGCAAATTTATACCCATCCCTATTGCACTTTTGTATCCAGACACACAAGAGGCAGGATTCACAAAGCCTCCATGTAAGAGTTACAAGGCTTACACTTTGGCTGCAGTTAAATGGTGTGACGTCAGCATGCCATGCATATGCATGAGGGCATGCTGACTCACACCTAAAGCTAACACGGTCCGTGTAAGACAGTAGGGGGTGTGTCCGTAGGGCGAGCCCTGCAAACGGACATGCCCCCATAAAAGTAAAAGTCCCGAAAGTAAACCCCCACGACAGAGTCCATGTAAATGTCAATAAACACAGCACAACACATGCCCCCACAGACTATTAACATAAAATGTAAAAATGAACATGTTATATATTTTTTTATAAGTTTTAAAGATGTTTGCCCGTGAGTGCGCTCGTTTGCGCGGGCGTGCTCATCGCTTAGCCACAGTTAGCAGTCAGTGGAAAAGCATATAAGAACTGAATATGCAAAGTAAGCCAAGAAGCAATAGTGTAGCGGTAGAGACATCGGCTGAAGAGGAGGCAGTCATGGTTCGAGCCCCCACAACATCAATTTTTTTATTTTTAGTGAAATAAGCACGAAACAATTCCCTGACATATATGTACATGTATAAAATTATTTTTATGTAAAATGTAATGAAATGGGCAATGTATTATGAAGAAATGTGTGAAAAAAAAAAGAACAAATGTCAGAAGTGCCCATAGCTGAGCTACACTCTAACAAGCTGAGTATATCTGCACGTAGGTGAGCAGTGTTTCAACAGGTGTAAAATGAGTGCCCGTAGGTTAGTAGTGGTTTAACAGGTGTAGAATGAGTGCCCAGGGTTGAGCAGAGTTCTAACACGCTGAAACTGTGTGCCCGTAGCTGAGCTGAGTGTAATATGCGTGCTGACAGCCAAATGGCGCATAAGCCAGCGTGATCCGTTTGCGCGAAGCTGCGCACCGTGCCATCAAGCTAACCGACGGGCAACGTTGAGCAAGCTGTATCAAAATTGCCTTTACACAGACATACCTCCTAGCCTGTGTAGACAGTCATAAAATAAAAAGCAATGGCCAGGTTCAAACTCAGGATACCATGCACCATAGTCAAAGTACTGACCCACTAAGCCATGACAGATGCTCTTAGAAATGCAGTAGTAGCATATATATAGGAATGAATGGAAGGAGAAACATGACAAAACAGGTTTTGTGAAGCTGATACAATTCCAAAATGGCCAATCACAGATAAGTGTGGGAAAAACGGCATATATAAGCCCCATAGGCGGGAATACACATCATAACTGATTGTGGAACCGATTTGCAGTCAGGATGGCAGGTGTAGGAGAGGGTAGTTGCTTGCAAGCACAGAGGTGGAGCATTGAGGAGTCCAAATATATGGTTTGGCTCCTTGTCCATGATCATGAGGCCCAACTCATGCAGGGCCAGGTTCTGTGGGGAGCATATAGGGCTGAGGTGTGGGACCGGTTGGCACATGATCTCACCAGTGCCACAGGAATACCAAGGACTGGTGAACAGGTCCGTCACCACCATGCGGACCTGAAGAGACAGAAGCAGGACCAACTGAACTGTTGGATCCAGGAGGCCCGGCAAATGCCCAATGCCCCACTACTGAGTAAGTTACATGTAATTATTTATGTAAGAAATTAACCTAGCTGATATTATGGAGATGTGTATTCCAATATTACTTCATTTATATTACAGCTGCGGGTGTCCGTTCCATGAATCGTCGAGCCTATGCCAATAGGCTTGTGTGGTTGCGCCACCAGGCAGGTTAGTAATTCTCTCCCTGTAACTGTAAAGAAAATATAAGTATGACAGCTTGCAAAAGAGTGCAGTGTAGTCACTTATTAGTAAAAAGTGCAAGTAAGAGTGTAAGAGAGATTTTGCTAGTATTGTTTGATTACATAAGTGTGATGCAGCCTGTAATCCAAAAATAAAAATGAAACAAGTCTGAAATAAAGATGTTCCACCTGTAATATAATAGCACATAACCTGCAGCAGGCTGAAAAGTATAGCTACAGAAGCTGAGTAAAACACATGTGTGAAATATATCCCCGTTTAAATTCTGAAACATGACACAAGTGAGACTGTTGGAAAGGATTGTTATAACTAAGTAAAGCATGTCAATAAAGCCTAGAATTAAGTACCATCCTGAATTGTAAAAATAAAACAAGTGAGAGAGTGTGAGAAAGAGGTATGAATCCACCAATAAAGTAGTAATAACTCCTGAATAAAGTATACTGCAGTCAGTACAGAATGAAATGAATGTGACAGGCACAACCAAACAGCAACATGTGTTGAAAAAAGTACTGAAGCTGGAATGTGTGTCCCAAAATCTGGATATGTTGCTATCAGTTTGCAATATGCAGATAGTATGGTTGTATGAAATACCAAACATCCATAGTTGTCTAGAGCCATATAAAGCAAATTTAGCAGGATGATGTAGCTGAACAGAGCCAGATATGAATGTGTATGAATAAAAATGAAATGTATATTGATGTAGCAGTAACATTCCTATCACCAACATGCATAGGTTTACACATAGGAAACTATAGTCAGACCTGTAGTGTGTATATATCTGCTGCTAGTAGAAATGTACAGCATATGTATAGGTATTTGAAGTTGTTAATGAAATATTTCTTCACCCTACCCTATAACCACAAATAATCGTTTCCACGTGAAATGGGTATGTGTATTCACAATTAACTCCCCTGGACAATTGTCCTGTTGGTTCATACATATTTGCATGTACGTTGATGCGTGTGCCCTGTTCATACATCCAAACCTGATGGTCTGTGGCCATCACTCAACCCTGCATGTTGTTGGAACGTGTACTGTTGTTCAAATTATGCATGTGTTATGCTTGCTATTCAACGGCTTGAATTTATGGGTGTTTGGTTAATGGGAATACTAATGCATGCTGTTACAACTAATTGTGAATGGTATTGCACGTTACTAACCCAAACTGTCACTAAATAATGCAAAACATAGGAGGACAGGGAAGGTGGGTTCCAGCGGACCCACCTCTCCCACCTCAGCTGGCGAGTGCACCTGGCAGAAGTGCCCAGGCCGGACCCTCCTCCGGTGGCCCTGTGCCACCTGTGGGTGGAAGCACTGCAGGGGATGGGGATCGTCCCCCCTCTGCAAGTGTGGCCGGAGGAGAACATCCACTCACCCTCCGTAGTGTCTGGACTGTGGTGCATAGGGAGATCCGGCACACTGTGTTTGGGCCCCTACGTCAGCTTGAGGCACGGGTGGCACAACTCACGGGTGTGCCTGCTGCCCGTCCTACACAGCCCCCAGCACAGCCCCATCCTGGGCAGTGAAGGCACAGTGGCAACTGTCCTTGGGTGGGGATCTCAGTTCCACTGTTGCCATCTGTGGGCTCATGGGCTCGAGATATCCAAACATCCATCCCCGTCAATTGTGTAACCCCCCCCACATGTGTCATACACCACCCCTGTATGCGTCTTGTTTGTCTTGTCTGTTAACCTCCCCTACCTACCTCCCCAGCTATACCGACTTCCTGTACCTGATATACCACTCTCACCTGAAAAAAAAAAAAAGGGCACTCTGTACCCACAAAAAAATTACGCCCCATACATAGCTGCCCATTTTGCACACATGTCTGCTGGACATGTAAACTGGCAATTACAATTGGCTGTAAAACAAATATTATTGTTGTCCTCACACCTCTCTCAGGGGTGGAAGGTTTCAAATTTCACACCAAATTACAGACATATGCACAGCTGTTGCTGACAAAGAAATGGGCAGCTATGGGCCTTTCCTATATCCCTCCTGCAAAACCCGAGCTTGTTTTCCTACTGTCCTACCCTCTTTGTGCCCCCTTTTTCACCACTTTCCTATCTCCCCATTTTCTTTTCTTTAAAAGAAAATAGCGCGGGTGTGCATGAGAGTAAGCACTTTTAAGCAGTAGTAAGCGGGAGTGCACTTCTGTGCGCTTAGCCAAACATGTGTTCGCGAAGCTAAGTGGCAGTGCGCATGCTAACCTGCTTACAACTGCTTAAAAGTGCCTTAGTCACTCTGAATGACAAGGCCTGTAGTTTTCTCAGCAGCAAAATAAAATACCTCTGTCACTCTCGAACCCAGGACCTTGGAAACACTAGTCTGCATGACTTACCACTAAACCATGACTGCTATACAAGAACAATGTGCTGAAAGAAACATATCATAAAATAGTAGGAATTATTGTAAAGGGAATATAGCAAGTCTAGTACACAAAGCATGTCATGTATATTTACTGTCAAATCTAGTGGATTTGTAAAATAGTACTGTGTGAAGAGAAACAGTCATGCTAGTTGGTAGCTACTAGGTAATAATGTCACAGTAGCGTCTGGCAAGCCACACACATACTCAGAGCAGGATAAACACTGCCATAGTTGAATAGTTAAGAGATCAGACATAGCAACTGGGACTGAGTTACAGGGAGGTCCCTGATGTGAAAACAAATGTCAACTGTGCCCCACTGACACCCTGTCAAATGTACTAACAGTAGGCAGAAAGGTGTAACTACACATGCAATGGTAACTATGAATGACTAAAGGCATGCACCTCCTGCACGTCACAAATGGTCTACTAATACATATGCTTGAAATAACCCACAGTCACAACTGCAGAATATCAGAATATTTCATTGGAGTATCCTACTGATATGTACCATTCCATGAGGCTGATAAAAGATGCATCTGAGAGTATCTGAGGCCTGCTCAGCAGCATGATCAAATACCCTTGTAAGTGTCAAGGCCCACACCATGGCCATACCACACTGCATGCAGTAACACCCTACCACAACAAACACATAGGGAATTGCTGCCCAAACAGATTTAGCAAGCATTACAAGCTGAGAATGTAAATGGAAAATAGGAAAGCCATAGCAACACATTACAGGAAAGACACCTAGCAAGTATACAAGGAGTGAATGTAAAGGCCAAATATTGAAGCCATAGCAACAGACTGCAAGAGCCACTGCTACATACCAGTTACACCACAATCACCACAGGAAAGCACACACACCCATATACACAGTATTACTAGTCGTAGGTGTCAGTTTACATACACACGGAGAAGAAGACACTGGAGGAAGGAATACTCAGCTTACAGAACAACATGCATTGCAGTGTCTACAACACAGCCTGAAATAAGAGACATACCAACCCTTACACTCACAGAACAGTGTCCACAGCAAACCAGTATGGTCCCCACCCTGATAATCTGAAAGGGCTATGCCTACCTAACAGACCTTTTTATAGCACTGTCCTGTAATCACAGTGAGAACTGCAATCACTACACAACAGACTGCATGCAGTTAGTAAATGCTGGCTAACAACTGGTGCAGAGGCCATCACATGGACATGTGCAGATACCTACAAAAGCATCCTGTACTCCCAGTCCACACATGCAATACTTTCATTGCACCCTCTGGAGGTAGAGACAGAGAGAGAGAGAGATAGAGAGAGAGAGAGAGACAGAGGGAGAAATAGAAAGAGAAAGAGAAAGAGAAAGAGAAAGAGAAAGAAATAAAAAAAAAAAAACAGTAACAACAAAACAAAGAGGCTGACAGCAGGCCAAGTAACTGCAAGCCTACGCAAACAGCTGCAACAAACACAGGTAATGTAAAGTACTACTATAATAGTCTACATACTGTGAACCCTCCAGATGTGTTATTGGTCTGTATCTATGTATATGAAGATGTGCATAGGGCCGGGGACATACTGCAACTGTCACTGAAGGCTCTACATACATATGTATGTGACGGTAGCTATGTGCACATAGCAATGTAGGTTGTAGTGCAATGTACAAGTAGGTTGTACAGTAATGGATGTTCATCAGTACGTTACTGTGTGTATACATATGTGGAACTAAAAAGGAGTATATATATATATATATATATATATATATATATATATATATATATATATATATATCATGTGTACACGTATGTATATCGACATATGTATGTGTATATATATATATATATATATATATATATATATATATATATATAATATGCATATGTGTATACATAGATAGAGAGGGATGTAGAAATACATAGACATATATGGTTTCACAGTGTCATAGTTTAGTACTAAAGTCCAATCCACCATAAGCAGGAACAAAGGGGGCAGCACATAAAAGTATACCAAATAAAGTTGATTAAAAATATACCACGATGCATAAACTGAAATCTTCCAGACCACAGCAGTAAAATAGAACGTTCTTTATTCCACACAGTTAGCGCTTTCACCCAGTAGGCTTCATCAGACTGTATCATCATAAGAATAAATCACAGTCCTTTTATATTGTTATTAATTAAGGTCTTCATTACTTCAATCAACATACTCATACATTTAAAGACACATTACATACATATATAAAAATATATAAAAAACCAGCACTAATATAGAAATATAGCACACAATAAAAATTCTGACTGAACTATTTTGCTTGCCTAATCCTCCTCCTTTTTAGGATAGGATGCAAACTAACTTTATCATTCAAGCCAGGTGGATAATCTGCTCTACAGCATATGATCCACCTTAGCTCAATTTCCAATGTATAATTTTCCAAGTCTCCCCCTCTTAAGCTATTGTTAATTTGTTGTATTACGCAAAATGAAAAGGTATGTGTAGCACCTGCAACTTTATAGTGTTTGGCCAGTGCATTATGTTCCTGAAGTGTCCGCATCTGATACACATGTTCCCTTATCCGTTCCCTTAACTGTCTATTCGTTTTCCCTATATAAAACGCAGGGCATGTGACACATTGAGCAAGATATATCACATTGGTGCTCCTGCAAGTAGTACCCGTTAAAAAGGAAAACTCTCTCCCAGTGACTGGTTGCTTAAAAACCTCCGTAACATTAATATAGCAGCACTGATTGCACTGTTGGCAGGGAACTGTATTGTATGTCCATCTAACACCTCTCTCCACTGCCCCATGACAAAGTATCCTCTTCAAGTTTTTCTTATTTTTATACTTAAACTTTGGCCTCTCTCCTACTAAAGACCTGATCTCTTCATCTGCACCCAATACATCCCAATGTTTCTCTATAACTTTCTTAATGTTATAAACATCACTTGTAAAATAAATTGGTATACTTATTTGGTTTTTGATATCTCCTCTAACTATAACACTACCTTCATCTTCACCTAGTACCTCAATTTTTGAAAAATATGGACGAGCTTTCATCTCTCTTAATGGATAAATACTGGAGATTGCTTCATCTATCTCCACCCTATTATACGACCTCTCCAAGAGTCTCCTATTCAACCCTGTCAACTCCCTTCTGAATCCCTCATCTGTAAGATTCAACCTAGAGGCTCTCATAGTTTGACTTTTCACCACATTTTCAAAAACATATCTAGGGTGCATACTAGTCCTGTGAAGTAGTGTATTTCTATAGCACGGTTTCCTATGCACAGAGGTGTTCACCATTCCATTTGATAGCCTCATAATATCCAGCCTAATAATCATAATATCTAATACGCATAATATCCTAAGCGAGGGCATGGCTTGCACAGGAGGTGACGAGATCGAATTGGCGTATACGCCTGACGTAAGGGAACTCAGCGACCGGAAGCTGGGAAGGTTCCATGATTGTGTGACCAGAGAAGAAAACATTTTATTATTTTATGAACCAGAAGAGAAGCGTGGATCCGAGTGTGATAACGCAAAAGAACTCGTTTCGTTAGCAGAGGACCTAAACAAGTTAGAGATTGATCTTTTGAGACTAAAAAGGCTACAGCTGCAGAGGCACCACTTCGAGGCATGCCTGAAGAAACGTATTATTCCACGTGGACTCAGAGTGTTAAAAATGCCCACCACAGGTAATCACTTTCCTGAGTTATTATTAAAGTGGCAAAATTTAAATATGGAGCTGAGCTTCAATTACATGAAGCTATTGATTGACTTTCACAAACCAGAAGAAGAAGCTTTGAGAGCAAAAGTGACTGAGTTACATGAGTCTATTATTTTAAAGTATACTACCCCGAAAGCAGTGGTGGGCATGGATAGACTCATGGACAATGTTTGTATTTATGAAAAACGTTTGCTTGACCAAAAGAAAAGCAAAATTGAAAGGGACACATTAGATTTTAAATGTGGTCAGGTCTTTACTTGGCCGAGAAATACTGACAATGGGACTAATAATAGGACTGTTGATAAAACTTTGACTGCTGATGTTAATAGAGTGATAGTAAATGAAGATGTGTTGGTTAGTGATGCTATGGATATTATGAGGCTATCAAATGGAATGGTGAACACCTCTGTGCATAGGAAACCGTGCTATAGAAATACACTACTTCACAGGACTAGTATGCACCCTAGATATGTTTTTGAAAATGTGGTGAAAAGTCAAACTATGAGAGCCTCTAGGTTGAATCCTACAGATGAGGGATTCAGAAGGGAGTTGACAGGGTTGAATAGGAGAGTCTTGGAGAGGTTGTATAATAGGGTGGAGATAGATGAAGCAATCTCCAGTATTTATCCATTAAGAGAGACGAAAGCTCATCCATATTTTTCAAAAATTGAGGTACTAGGTGAAGATGAAGGTAGTGTTATAGTTAGAGGAGATATCAAAAACCAAATAAGTATACCAATTTATTTTACAAGTGATGTTTATAACATTAAGAAAGTTATAGAGAAACATTGGGATGTATTGGGTGTAGATGAAGAGATCAGGTCTTTAGTAGGAGAGAGGCCAAAGTTTAAGTATAAAAATAAGAAAAACTTGAAGAGGATACTTTGTCATGGGGCAGTGGAGAGAGGTGTTAGATGGACATACAATACAGTTCCCTGAAAACAGTGCAATCAGTGCTGCTATATTAATGTTACGGAGGTTTTTAAGCAACCAGTCACTGGGAGAGAGTTTTCCTTTTCAACGGGTACTACTTGCAGGAGCACCAATGTGATATATCTTGCTCAATGTGTCACATGCCCTGCGTTTTATATAGGGAAAATGAATAGACAGTTAAGGGAACGGATAAGGGAACATGTGTATCAGATGCAGACAGGTCAGGAACATAATGCACTGGCCAAACACTATAAGGTTGCAGGTGCTACACATACCTTTTCATTTTGCGTAATACAACAAATTAATAAAAGCTTAAGAGGGGGAGACTTGGAAAATTATACATTGGAAATTGAGCTAAGGTGGATCATACGCTGTAGAGCAGATTATCCACCTGGCTTGAATGATAAAGTTAGTTTACATCCTATCCTAAAAAGGAGGAGGATTAGGCAAGCAAAATAGTTCAGTCAGAATTTTTATTGTGTGCTATATTTCTATATCAGTGCTGTTTTTTTATATATTTTTATATATGTATGTAATGTGTCTTTAAATGTATGAGTATGTTGATTGAAGTAATGAAGACCTTAATTAATAACAATATAAAAGGACTGTAATTTATTCTTATGATGATACAGTCTGATGAAGCCTACTGGGTGAAAGCGCTAACTGTGTGGAATAAAGAACGTTCTATTTTACTGCTGTGGTCTGGAAGATTTCAGTTTATGCATCGTGGTATACTTTTAATCAACTTTATTTGGTATACTTTTATGTGCTGCCCCCTTTGTTCCTGCTTATGGTGGATTGGACTTTGTGCTTTGAGGTATTCATAGGTTCATGGTTTCATAGGTTCATACTAGGCTATCTGCCCGAGGGCATTTACAAGCCTAGCCCATAGTTTTGTGGCTTACGCCACCCCTTTAGTATGGGGAACTATACCCATTATTTTGCTGTGCCTCTGTTGAGCAGTGACACTGAGGTAATCCCTGGGGTATATCTGCGATCTCCCATCCATTGGTCAAGATTTCTCTTGAACAAGGCCAGCGAGGTGCTCTGCCTCACATATACCGGGATTTTATTCCACAGCATAGGGAGTCTTTGGGTGATGAATCTATCCCTCCAGCACGTCCTATTAATAGCCGTGTCGAGGTTTAAGTCTCCGCCCTTGTGGCTCTGACGGATCTAGATTTTTGAGGTGAAGCATATTCATCAAATCTGGGTTTGACATGGCCTTGTATGTTAGGCAAAGGTCACCTCTGAGCAAGCGTGCGACTGAATAGAGCTGGAGTTCTTTCAGTCGGGCAGCATAGGACAGATGTTTGAGACCCTTTATCCTTTTGGTGAGGAACTTTGTGGCCTCTCCAGCTGCTGCAAGTGTCGGGTCAGATACATTCGAATGGGGCATTGTACTCAATCATTGGTCTGATGAGTGATGAGTATAGGGAGACTATGACCTCCCTTGATCTAGATGAGAATCCCTTCATGATAAGGTGGACAATGTAGAAGGTCTTCCTAACTACTTTAGCTACATGGGTGTCGAATGACAGACTACTATCAACCTGGGTCCCCAGGTCCCTGATAACTTCTTCTGTACTCAGTGGATTGCCACCTATTTGGTAGCTAGGGTAACCTTGTTTTTCCGAAGGGTATGACTATGCATTTTTTGGCATTTAACTTTAGGCCATGGAGCTGGCACCAGTTATCCGTTTCTGTGAGACCCTTCTGAAGGATATCTGTGTCAGATGTGTTTTCTACTATGGCCAGTTTGCAGTCATCTGCAAACTTTGTCAGCCATAACCCTCCTGTGTTTGCTTGTACTGAAAAGTAGATGCCAAACAAGAGTGGGCCCAGGACTGAGCCCTGTGGTACACCACTTGTGACAGGCTTTGAGTCTGACATGGCGCCAGCAACTCTGACCCTGTGGGTTCTGTCACTCAGCCAGTTTGCAACCCATCTTGTGATGTATGGGTTAACATTTAAGCTGATGAGTTTTTCAATGATACCCGAGTGGGGTATTATATCAAAGGCCTTCGCCAGATCGAGGTAGGCTGTATGGACTGCCTTTCCCTCATCAATGGCTTTGGTGACTGTTTCGAAAAAGTCAACCAAGTTTAGAAGGCATGATCTGCCTTTGACAAAGCCAAACTGGGATGGATCCAAAGTCTGCAAATTCCCTATGTCTTTATTTATGAGGTCCATTATGATCCTCTCCATGGCTTTGCAGATAAGGCTTGTCAAGCTAATGGGCCAGTAATTTCCAGGGTCGGTGAAGGCACCGCCTTTGTGAAGTGGGACCACAGTTGCAGTGCCACTCCTGGGTACATATCCAGAGGTAAGACTATGATTAAACAGCTGTCCTAGCTGTGGGTTTAATTCCTCGTTGAGTTCGTGGAGCACACAGCCGGGGACACCATCAGGTCCCATGGATGCTGTGTTTTTGCTTTGGAGAGCAGTTCTCACTTGGGCGTTGGAGATGTTTGGGGGCTGCAATCGCTTGGTATAGATATCTCTCCTTTTTGGGGAGGGGAGAAGTTTGCACTGAACCTGTCAGCCAGTATGTTGGCAATGTCTGTAGGATCAGTAATCTTCACATCATTTTGAACTAGTTCTGAGCATATCTGGGAGTTTCCTCCCAGGTTTCTAACATAGCTAAAGAAGGCCTTATGATTGTCTTTTGAGTCTTTAGCTATTTTTCTCTCAAAATTTGCTTTGGATGATTTTATGAGAGCTCTTAGTTTTTTACTTATAGTGATCAAGGGTGTCTTACCTTTTAAGGATTTTGCTCTATCTTGTAGTAGCTTCCTCCTTTTGTTGTAGAGTTTGTTTATGGCTGGGGTCCACCAGAGTGGACGCTTGCCTTTGGTACAAAGAGTCTTTGTTTTGCTTGGGATTGCCTTATCCATGCAGTCCTGCAGGTGCTGGTAGAAGGCATTTGTAAGTGATTCAGCGGCTTGAGTACTGTTTTCCGTCGGCTCGGGGGCCTTAAAGGAGACCACACTAGTCTTTAGAAGTGTGAAGTCGGCTTTCGAGAAGTTCTTTACTGTGGTCTTTTTTATTTCAGGTGGGGGTGGGATGAGGACCTCCAGCGAGATTAGTTTGTGATCTGATCTCACCAGTATTAACAGGAACGCTGCTCGTTTGTAGGAACATTTATTTGCTTTTGATTATTATAGTTTAGTACTAGGCTATTTACAGACAGTGTATAGAATAGATTTAGAAAATTGTGCATCTGTATAGTAGTGACACAGTGAAGACCCCCGTACATAATAGCATTAGTTTACTGTGCCTCTGTCTAGTAGTGACACAGAGATGACCCCTGGTGTAAACCTATGATCTCCCATCCACTCGTCAAGAATTCACATGAAGAGTGTCAGTGAGGGTCTCTGCCTAACATGAACTGGGATCCTGTTCCACAGTATGGGAAGCCTCTGAGTTATGGATCTGTCCCTACAGCATGTCCTATTCATATGTGTGCTGAGGTTTAAAACTGTAGCTGTTGTGGTTCTGATGGATTTGGATTGTATGAGGTGGAACATGTCCATCAATACCTGATTGGACATGGCCTTGTACATCAGGCACAGATCACCCCTAAGTAGGCAGTATGCTATGGAATAGAGCATGAGTTACTTAAGTCTGGCAGCATATGAAAGTTGTTGGAGACCCTTGATCCTCCTGGTGATGTACTTATGGGTTCCCCCTAGCTGTTGCAAGTGCCAGGTGAGGTACATACCAAATGGGGCATAGTACACAGCCATGGGCCTGATAAGGGAGGAGTATAGGGGTACAATGACCTCTTTTGATCTGGATGTGAATCCCTTCATGATAAGGTGGGCAAGGTAGAAAGTCTATCCAACCACTTTGGCAACGTGGGTGTCAAATGAGAGGTCAGTATCGATTAGTGTCCCCAGGTCTCCGATTACTTTGTCTGTACTCAGTGGGTTACTGTCTATGTGATAATATATGGGTACCTTGTCCGTCCGAAAGGGTATGACTATACATTATGTGGCATGCAGTTTAAGGCCATGACTCTGGCACCAGTTGTCGGTTTCCATGAGGCCTTTCTGTAGGATGTATGTGTCAGCTGGTGTATCGACTATGGCGCCTAGTATGCAGTCATCTTTGGAAATTGTCAGCCACTACCCTGCCATGTCTGCTTCCACATCTGAGAAATATATGCCGAACATGAGCGGTCCCAGGACAGAGCCCTGTGGGACACCTTGTGACTGGCTCTGAGTCTGACATGCCACCAGTGAGTTTGACTGTAGGGTTTCTATCCATTAGCTGGTTGGCAACCCATCTTGTGACATATGGATTTACATTTAAGCTGATGATCATGTCTGTGATGCCAGAGTGGGGTATTGTGTCGAAAGCCGTAGGCAAGTCCAGGTAGGCTGTATGGACCGCTGTGCCCTCGTCAATGGCTCTAGTGACTGATTTGAAAAGGTCAACCAGGTTCATAAGACAGGATCTGTCCTCTACAAAGCGGAAATGGGTGGGATCAAGTGTCTAAGTCCCCAATGTCTCTGTGTATGAGTTCCATAATGATTCTTTCCAAAGCGTTGCAGACCAGGCTGGTTAAGCTTATGGGGCGGTAGTTACCAGGGTCTGTAGAGGTGCCTCCTTTGTGGAGTGGGACTACTGTTGCTGTATGCCAGTGTCCAGGTACATATGCTGTAGTAAGGCTACGGCTGAATAGCATTTTATGTGCGTGTTTAGCTCCTCTTGGAGTTCATGTAGCATGCAACCTGCGATACCGTTGGGTCCCATTGATGCTGTGTTTACAGCTTTGCTGAGGGCAGTTCTCAGCTGGACATCTGAGATGACAGGGAGGTTACAGTCAGCTGGGATAACTAATTCCTCATGTGGGGGTGAGGGAGGGGAGAAATCTGCACTGAACCTGTCTGCCAGAATGTTGGCAATATCTGTGTGTTCAGAGTAGCTTTTGTCACTGTGAACTAACTTTGAACATATCTGAGGGTTTCCACCCAGGTGTCTAACATAGCAGAAGAAGGCCTTGTGGTTATCTGTAGTGTCCATAGCGATTTCCCTCTCATTGTTGGCCTTGCATGTTTGTATGACGGAACGTATCTTTCTACTAGTGCTGATCAGAGATGCCTTATCTTTATGGAATTCTGCTCTACCGTGCAGTAGCTACCTTCTGTTGTTATACAATTTGTTCATGGCTGGGGTCCACCAGACAGGATGCCTGCCCTTGGTGGAGAGGGTTTTGGTTTTATTTGGGATTGCATGATCCATGCATTCTTGGAGATGTCCATAGAAAGCATATGTGAAGGAGTCTCCATTGTGGGATGTGGTTTCCACTGGCCTAGTGGGCTTAAAGGATACCAACTCAGTTTTAAGAAGTGTAAAGTCGGCATGTGAGAGGATTCCCACTGTAGTCTTTTGTGTTGTGGGGGAGGTGGGATATGTATATCCAGGGTGATTAGTCTGTGGTCAGATGTGACTAGTGAGGGGTATACTTCCGGTGTGTAGCACATTGTCCCCATGTTTGTGATGATCAGGTCTAGTATATTATCTCCCCTTGTGGGAGAGGTGACTAGCTGTTCCATTGCATTTGACTTAGTGAATTCCGGGAACCTTTGGGCTAGGGTGTTTGGGCTAGAATAATGCACCCAGTGTATGTTAGGGTAGTTGAAGTCTCACAATATGATGGTGTGTGGTGGGACATTCATATCCTCCAATGTCTTCAGGAAGGCTGACTGTGGTTCCTGAGATTGGGAGGGTGGTTTGTAACATGCTACCAGTTGTATAGCAGGTTTGCCTATGGTTAATTGCACCTGGATGGTCTCTGATGCTTTATGTGTTGCCACTAACCTGGAGGTGTGGGTGTCCTTCATGAATATGGACAGTCCCCCTCCCTTTTTGTTTTGTCCTGAGTCCTGGGGCCAAAAAGCATGATACGAGGTATAGCCTGGTACCGCTGGTGTGCTCTCAGGAGCCTTGAACCAGGTTTCACTTACTGCACAGACATCGAGATTGGTAGAATATGTACGTACAGATATATGTAATACACACATACATATATAGATATATGTAGATACATATACATATACAGATAGATCTGACTGACAACAGATATGTCTGTATATGACTATCTCTCTCTCTCTGTCCCACCCCTCTCACTCTCACTCTCCCTCTGTCTCTCTCTCACTCTCTCTCCCTCTCTCCCCACATCTATATGTATATATCTACATCTATATATACATATTATATACATATATATATATATATATATATATATATATATATATATATATATATATATATATATATATATATATATATATATATACAGATATAAATATATCAATATATATATATACATATATATATATATATATATATATATATATATATATATATATATACATATACTGTGTGAGGCACATGTGTGCAGATGTCTTGCAACAGGTGCCTGGTGTCAAAGGCATGGAGTGAACACCAGTGTGGATACTGGAGTACCATACCCCATTCAAAAACACTGACACCAGTAACCACAACATATGTGCATGCCTGCCCACCACTGCATGTGTCAGGGGGGAACAGGGGCAACAAGTGTACAATAGGCTCCCCACTGATATACACAGTGGCACACTAGTCCTGTAATACCTGTACATGGAATGTGTCAGTGGACATGGTGTGTCAGCTATGGACATGTCGGTCACTGTACCCCTCCACACCCCACAATGTCCTACATGGTATGTACCTCCCATGACAGCTACAAATATGGAGAAGGACACAGACATATGCAAGTAACTGCGTCAATGCACTCAAACACAATACCTATGCAGAGTGACTGACAAGACCACAGAGCGCACACAGACTACCTACATAGAGGTTACCACTGCTGGATATACGTAGTTCGGTCACACCCGTGACAGTTGTCTAACAACCATCGTAACACCTCCAACATCCACAACACAAATTACCTATGTCTGTCGTCCTTGTCACTGCAGTATAGAGCACATAGTGGAGGTACAGGACCCTACCCACAGATACGACATACCCTGTAGTAAACCACACAGAATTAAGAAGCAAGGCTCCCCATGAGCAGATGTCAGGCATACCCCTGCTGAATGTTATGCAGATAGGTAATATGCCATATGAGTCACCATGTGTAACTGTTTGTAAGGAGCAGGTACAATCATAAGACATGTGTCACAAGGGGCAGGGTAGCATAATAGTATGCTGCTGTAGGCCCAGGGCCAAAAGCACACTACCTACCTAAGACACAATGCACACCCATGAACACATTGCAAATGAAATATGTGAGGTGGAATGAGTGTGCCAGTGACTGGGTGGATGTTGTGTACTGGTGTGATTGCTCACCATGACTGTCTGTCTGTCATGGTAGTGTGTGTCCTTGGTGTGAGGCCAGAGACAGATGTGTGAGGTATTGCGATCAACACATACTACATTGCCATATGTTGTGCTGTGTTACCCTGTATGTCACTGTGGTGTAGGTTGGGTTATGGCAAGTAAGAGTAGTGTGCATTACCAGTGAAATATGTAACGTGCATTGTGTGCAGTGCATGGGCTGATAATGTTCCCCATACAGTACCTTGATACAAACCCCCAGTGTGAGGTTGTGCATTGTACCTGAGCCAGTGTGTTGACTGCTGCAGTATACTAGTCTGTCGTATGGAGTGTGCCAGGTACTGTTGCACAATTGTCGTATGAGCACTGATATCTGGTCATGTACATGTGTATCCCCCAATAGACAGATGCTATATATGGTGATTAAGTTATATCACTGCAGTAGAGTATTATGTGTATTATGTGTTCCATAATTTGCTGACAGATATTGCTGACATATTTTCCTTCTCCTTTTCACGGCTATGGTTCACCAGCGGAACCCTGTCTACTCCGCTGCAGAGGAGGAAGAGATACACCAGAGCCTGGTGCGGGATTTCGCAGTACACTTTTCCCACACCAGCCCGAACCAGCAGGAGAGGGCTGCACTGTGGCAAGACCTGGTCCGTCGGGTAAATGACATAGGCACACATAACCGGACATATGAGCAGGTACGCCATCACTGCAGTGATTTAATTAGAAATGTCCATCAGTGTGCATCAGATATCCACAGGCAGCAGCTTGCCACAGGTGGTGGGGTGTCTAGACACCCCCCCCTCACCAGACTGGAGGGACTACTCCTAAGTGTTGTGGCTCCAGCCCAACAGCAACAGCAGCAGCATACATGTGTAATGATGGAGGCTGGAGCCACACAGCAGCAGGACACGGAGCGTGCAGGTAAAATGCCATGTGTATAGTTTACCGTTCTGTACACTGTTAGGTTATGCATGTGTGAGGTGTGTCCTCATTTTATAGCTGTAATCTTGGTAATTATTGTGCAAGAGTTATATTCTCAATATCAGCAGTACACCTGTGGAAGCTAACTGTTGCACTACTGAACTGTATCATGCCCACAGTATCAATGGCACAGTTGTGCCCACCGACAATAAATGTCTCTTTTCTGCAGGTCCCTCTGGTGTAACAGCAAGGCAGCCTATCCATGCTGGTGAGTGTATAATACCATTACCTTCAATACTCTTGATACTAACAGTAATAATAGGCTGAAGCAGTAGTGCTATGTGTTTGATTGCAGGTGTGTTTGTGTCTGTGTGTTGATATCTCATATACTGAGGTGTGTGTATGTGTGCATGTGTGCATGTGCCCATGTGCGCATGTGTACATGTGTGCATGTGCCCATGTGTGCATGTGCCCATGTGTGCATGTGCCCATGTGTGCATGTGCGTATTAGTGGTGACATTGTGTACACATTGTAAACTGTGTTTCCTGTCTTACTTCCATAGGTTCTGGTGCTGCTCTGGTGTTGTGCAGCAGGGAACCTGAATCAGCTGCTGTGGATAGTGATAATGATGATACCTGTGTAATGGCACAGGTAGGTGTGCCAGGGTCCGTCATTGGTCAGCCAATTGACACTACACAGCTGTCGACCCCATCAATGCGCACAGTCATCCTGCCAATACATCCTTTGTCACCAATGTCCCTAGTTGATGGACAGGATGCAGTTGGCATTGACCAGGGTAATGTGGTATCGGTGGCACATGCATCCCCACACAGCAGCCATGGCCAGGGTCCTGACATGGTACCACACAGGCAGACGTCCAGGGGTTCTCGTGGGAGCATCCGTGGGCATATCGCCCCTGTCAGACGTGCCCACAGAGGTCTTTCAACCTCAGCTATGTTTCGGGCTGTAATGCAGGCACAGTCACGTATGGAACGGTACACCAGACAGGGCCTGAGGGAGCTGAGAGCATGTCACATAGCTATGAGTGACAGTATGCGTGATGTTGCGGCTGCCATCAGTAACTTCACCGAGGTCATTGACAGACATTGGGGGGACACATTAGATCTGTCCCACAACTACATGTCCATGAGCCAGGGCAATGGTGGATGGTTGAGGCGTCGATGTGGCTGTATGCCAGCAACAGCAGCAGCTGGCAGCCTTCGTGGACGACAACAGGCCCACGGCCACTCACATAGTGCCAGCAGCAGCCCCAGCAATGCTGGGTCTGTGCTGTCATCAGACTGCCCCAGGAGACCACGTGCACATGACGCTGGACAGTCCCAACAGGGACCTGTCTCCAGTCACCAACCACCTGCTTCTGATGACAGCACCCAGTCTGGCTTAGTACCTGATACAGTCCGTAGCACCCCTGCCAGGCACAGGTACCGTGTCCATGGCCACAGACAGTGATCTGTATGACCTGGCAGGTACAGTCTGTGGCTGTCCACAAACACCTGTATATGGCAGCCATGAGGTGGGACTGTGTGCATGCATACACGCATGCAAGTGATAACACCTAGGGATACCACATACACGCAGACACTGCATCAACATTGCCCCATCTTGTATTGCTGTCCCTCAACAACACACACAGACATGTCAATTGGTTGTATCAGTGGCAGACACAGGCATACCAGGTACACACCCTGTGCATATGATGAAACTGTGCCACCTCCTGCAATCTGTAAAATCGGTGCAGGAACAGGTTAACATGGTGCTGATGCACAGGGTGACTACATAGAAGTGTTGTAATAGTATGATGTTGACAAAAGTACAGTGTAATGATACAATTGTGGGTATATACCAGCATGCCTGATGCAGTTACAGTATGAATGTCATTGTATTGTTTTGTACACCCATAGTAATTACCACAGTGTACTGTCTGCACATCTTTGCATACTGGTGGTGAGGCTGTGAAGGGATGGCCACCTACATAGGTAGCACAGGGGATATGACAATGTACATATTGATACTCAATGATGGTCATGTCAACTGCAAGTAGAATGCTGTCCACACTCGACTCTGCAATGAGGATGTTTGAGGATGTTGATATCTGTGCAGTACTACACAACAGGTTCAAGGCTCACAAGAGCACACTAGCACTACAAGGTCACAACTCATACCATGCATGACAGCACCAAAACACAGAACTAACTATGACAGAAGGGAGAGTGTCCATACATGTCAAGGATACTGTGGTGCCAGGACAGGTAGCATACATCATACTACGTCTGGAACTGCTGAGTGAGGGCTCAGTGCCTGTTATTTGACATGTGTATTATTACAAGTATGAGCATTTGGGTATCAGGCCAGTTATTCAACACTACGAAGGTACGTGGTCTATACACTTGTGGGGGGTGTGGCTGGACCCAGCCCATCTGACCTGTGAATGTCTGGGTACAGGCTTATAGTGCCTGCATATATGCACTATTACCTACTGGAAGTCATACACCTTGTTTGTTGTAGCATAGTCTACATACAGGCCTGTTGACTGTAGCTTTGTTTGTATGCATGTTTGCTTGTTATGTTCCTGAAACACTGATTCCACCTGCAGTGCAGATTTACAGTGCCTCTGTGGATCCCTAGTGACATCTGTATTGCTTACTGTACTGATGTCCATGTCTCACTTGACAGAACGTCACTGTTTGTCCTGTTTGCATGTAGCTTGCCTGTAACACATTGCATATGACTTATCTCGCATTTGCTCAAGACAGCATTCATATATGCCAGCACTAATAAATCAGGAGCACTACACCCTCACATAGTCACCTTGAGTACCTTGTTCCCCATTGGCCCTATGTGTCATTACTTAGTATGGGATTCACAACGCTATGGTAGCATGTGCAAAGGTCACCTGTCAATCTACTCTCAGGTCCAGTTGGTGAATCTGTGAGTAATGTGGCAATGTTACAGCTGCCTCATGTACACAGAAAACCCTCTCCCCTTCCCATACACTTACAACACATGTGAGAGATGCAACCACATAGCCAAACTGGGGGCTAAGCTCTCTTAACTCAGCAGTGGCATTCCCTGTCAGGTGGAGTACGATACTACAGTGAATACAGTACCAGTCTCCCATAGACCTGCCACAACTGCAATACAAACACAGAAACACACAGGTACATTATTGGACTCTCAGAATAGCATCCTGCCTGAGCAGCTGACACCTGCAAAGCAGACACACAAGCAAATGTTAAGCCAGAGCAGAGCACGTGCAACACATAGCTCACAAAGCCTGTGTGCCAAACAGTCACAGGCCATACGGCTTGAAAACACACCTGCTACAGTTGTATGAGGTACCTCTATCGACAGGTACACTGAGGTCCTGCTCACCAGGCTGGACAAGGTGAAGGTCACGCTAAGCTGCCCGTCGGGCACTATGATCCACCACATAACACAAGCATACCGGTCACTCCAAGGCATGTAGAAGTATGATTCAGTCATTGTCTGTGCCAGTGTGTATGACCTCTGACGCACCTCCCTGGACTACATGTTAGGGAACATAGAGGGGCTCTCTGAGCTTGTGGCACTGGCTGGTATGACCCTGACCTTGAGTAGCATCTTACCCTCACCAAGAATGCTGCCACAATATGTAGACAGGATGATCAGTTTCTGCAATTAACATATGTTTCGGTGACATTCAAAGGGGATCCAATGTCTGTCAGTGTGGGATTACATGCTGGACAAGCCACATTGCTTTGCTTGGGACAGCTTGCACCTGTCACCCATGGGCCGTTGTATATTGGCAGAGGCTGTTGCTATACACATAGTGCTTTTGTATGCAAGGCTGACATTACATAGCCACCTACACAGGTATCACACGGGATGGGACACTAATAGCAATGCTACTCAACAGCAGCAGTGTAAACCTCAAGATGCATGCAGTGGAAACTGTCCTTAGCATGGGATACAGCAATATCCATGCAGTAACAGACTCCTGGTACAAGGCTCCCAGGTGCACAGCATCACTGCCAGGTCATTCCTCATACCATGCTTGTCATCCCCTACACATGCACCAAACCAGAACAGGGGGGATGTATCCAAAGGCACCTCAGATACACACACCCCCAGGTTGGTGGCACAGCACAAAGCATCAGAGCCTATCCATGTGCAACTAACAGTGGGTTAGACTGCCTTCAGGTTCATAGCCTGGCACACACCACCCTCCCATACCCCGGAAACCCACTTGGCCTTTCTGACAACACTGGGAATATGACGGTCTCTACAAACACCATTATATGGGTGGACTGCGACTACCCAAACATAGAGTGTGAGCATTACTCTAGCTCCAAGACCCTATCTGAAGGGTTCATAGCATTCATTCCCTGCATTGCTATGGAACAACTTGTTACCACTCTCACAAGAGGTGACAACATGCTGCACCTGTTCATCACCAACATGTGGACTATATGCTCCAGACCAGTCATGTATCTCTCGCTGGTTGGATGACACCATCTACAACCCACACTGTATAGTCACATACCACATGCAGCCCCTGCACAGAACACCACAGTCATACAGTTGTCTGATGCATATTCCATGTATTCACATGAGGCAGGCTTCGGACATGGGAACTATTGCAGTTCACAGGTACATATGTGTAGGTGGCACACACATACATCATGTGTGCATTGATATTACTGATAAAATGTATGTCGTGCAATATTGGGAACACGACCCCACACAGATGGACAAACTGTGTGACAAAAATAAACATGGCGTTTGTAGGACAAGAACCCCTACCTAACTATGTTAGATCACTTGCAAGGGACGCAGTAGCAGAGTGTGCTATTTGCATTACTGGGAGGATTGCTTTCTCCTGCTGTACTTATAGGGTGCTGACATCATCAGTGTTTAGACAGTGGAATATGCAGCATGTGTTGTGTAGTAATAGTTGCCAAAAAGGGACATTCCTATTACACATAGAATTGTGCACACACTCTTCCCCCCCACACAGTCACACACACACTGAGGGCTTGCAGGATTCAAACCCCTACCTAACTAGGTTATGACACTTATGAGGGACACAGTAGTAGAGCTCGCTATTCACATTACTGGGTACAATTTCTGCTCCTGACATATGTATAGTGTGCTGACATCATTATGTATGAAGAGGTATGTACATCTATTGCTATCCATCAGTACAGGGGAGAGCATATATATGCATTAACTTTGCACAGGCACAGTGGACGACTGTACTGTGGAGGCAGACACCAAATACACTGTGGATAGCCTTCTGTATTCTCTAGGGAGAACAGTCTAGTATTGCACTCTACGGCCATATGTTTACCTGTCAGATGCAAGTAACTGTCGCTCATATACTGTTTGTGGGTCTTTATTGCCATAGCCTTCCCTATCTCTATAAAAAAACTTGTGTACTGTGGAAGATGTTTGCATATGAGTGGGATCCAGTACTTTACTTATGTCTCTGTTGTAACTTCACTGTGTGCACTGGGCAGATGTCTGTATTGTGGGAGGTTCCTGTGTTGACACATACAAATGCCAGATATGTGTGTGCAACTGCTGAACTGTGACATGGCCTAGTGTGTGAGCATGCCCAGTTCGCAGTTTGTATGGCTTCTTGACTGACACGTCTCATTTATCTAAGTGTGCAAGCATGCCCAGTGTCACCTTTCCTTATGTTGGGATCTGTGTACCACCACATTTGTGTTTGTGTGTGGACGCCATCTATATTTCACATGTACAGTTGAGTGTTGGACATCAGGTTTTGTTCTTACTGCTAAACTGCTTTGTGTCTGAACCTAACAGGCATTATGCTGTGCCTGCAGGGTCACCATGGGATAGTTTGCATACAGTCGTCAACATCCTTTCCTACTGACCAAACAGTTGTATTGTCGTATAGTGTTCTGGTGCAGTACTTTCACTATGGTGGACAGTATAATAAGTTTCAGTCCTACCACTGCTTGTAATATTTATAGTGAGCACACCAGACTGGTTGAGGGCCAGTTGTGCAGATATGACCATGTTGCATTTTGTTCAGATATGGACAGCATAGTACATGATTGTCCAACATTGTTAATGTATTCCACAACTTGTGTGGACAGTAACAAACAATGGCCATGTGCCCTAGTCCATTTGTAATACTAGTCAGAGAGTGTTTGTCCTTCAACACACATTTACTGGTGTTTGCCATGACATATGTCACTATTAGTGTGCTGTGCCTCTGTCTACCCGTGACATACAGGTGATATCCAGGGTACACCTACCATCTCCCATCCAGTCATCATGATTCCTCTGGATGACAGTCAATGAGGGACTCCCTGGATAACCTGTAGTGGGAGTTTAGTCGTGAGTGGAGTGAGCTTCTGGGTTATGGACCAATCGGTACAGCATGTCCTGTTTATATCTGTGCTGGGGTTCAGGCCTGTCAGCTGCATAGATCAGCAGCATTCAGAGTTTACATGGTGCCAAATGTCCATTGAGACCAGCTTGGTCATGGCTCTATACATCAGGCACAGTTCACCTCCAGCCAGGTGGTAGGGCACTGTGTGGAGCTGCAGTTTGTTTAATCAGGCGACACATGGCATCTGTTACAGCTCTGCGATCCTCCTGGTGGGGCATTTGTGGGGTCTTTCCAGTTGATGCAGGTGTCTGCTAAGGTACATCCCTGAAGGGCCATTGTACACAATTGTGAGGTTGCTGATGGATGACTGGAGAGGCACATTGACATACCCTAACCGAGCTGTGCTTACCTTCATGATTAGGTGGGTATATGGTATGTTTCTGTAATCACTACAGACACATGGTTGTCACATGCAGGATATCTATCACCTTGTGTCCCCAGGTCTCTTATTGCTCCTGATGTACTTACTGGGTTAACACTTATGTGGTTATTTCTGGCCATGTACTGTGTTTCCACAGGGGTTGACTATACACTATTCTGCATTTAGCTTGTTGACATGGCTGTGGCACCACTTGTCTGTTTCTATGTGTGCCTTTTGTAGGCTGCTTGTGTCAGCTGGAGGGTCCGATATGGTGGGTAGTTTGTAGTCTTCTGTGAACCTGTTCAGACAGAGTCCTTCCATGTTGGCCTGTACCTATGTGACATATATAGCATACAAGAGAGGTCCCAGGACCATGCCTTGTGGGATTCCAGTTGTACCTGGTTTGCAGTCTGCCATGGCTGCAGCATGTCTGACCAGGTCAGTTCTGTCATTGAGCTGGTTTGCAACCCATCTACTTGCATAGGGGTTTATAGTTAGGCTGGTGAGCTTATCTGTACCGCCAAGTAGGGTATTGTATGGAAGGGTTTAGCAAGGTCCAGATAGGATGTGTGATCCACATTCCCCACATCAATGGCCTTGGGGCACATTTCACATGAGACAGACATGTGTAAGTGGCAGGATCTGCCCTATGACAGCCACACTGGGTAGGGTCCAATGTCTGTAGGTACCTAATCTCGTTATTCATGGGATCCATGATCATCCTCTCCATTACTTTGCCAACCTAGATAGTCAGGGTTGAGGGGTGATAGTTTGCAGTATCCATTCAGGCACCCCCTTTGTGGTGAGGGACCACTGTTGCTGTACACTGCTGTTTGGGTACATATCCTGTGGTAGGACTGATAGTGTGCAGTACTGCTATTTGCTGTTCCATTCTTCTTACAGTACTTGTTGGACACAACCCAGGACACCATCTGGTACCACTGATGCTGTGTGCTGTGCTTTGTGGATGCTGGCTGTTACCTCAGCATCTGCAATGTCAGGGGGGCAGCACTCTGCTGGGATTGATATTTGGCAGTTAGGTGCTGGTGGGGAGTTTGCAAGGAATCTGTTAGGTAGGATGTTGGCAATGTGTATGGGTTTGGTGTATTGTTTGTGATATTAGAGTGCTGCAGAGCATATCTGTGGATTATCACCATGGTTCCTACCATCAGGTAGGACAGCTGTGTGATAATCCTTTGTGTCCTGCACAATTTGTATCATCATAGGCTCATAGGTTCATACTAGGCTATCTGCCCTGGCCTTGTTTGAGCACGGACAGACTGTGTGTGAGTTTCGACACCCCTTGCAATGTGCATATTATGCCCATGTAGGGTTTACTTTACTAGATGTGACACAGGGATGGCCCCCAGTGTACACCTACTATCTCCCATGCACTTCACCAGATTTCTCTTGTTGAGTTTGAGTGTGGAGCTCAGCCTATCATGGACTGGGATTCTGTTCCAGAGTGTAAGGAGCCTATGGGTTATGGATCTGTCCATCCAGCACATCCTAATTATCTATGTGGGGAGGTTCAGATATCTCACTGTGGTGTCTCTGCTGGATTTGGGGTTTCTGCAGTGGAGCATGTCCATTCGTTCTGGATTGGACATGGCCTTGTACATCAGGCATACATCACCTCTGACTGGGCAGTATGCTTCTGAATTGGGCTGTGGTTTCTTCAGACAGGCTGCAGATGTCCAATGTTTGGACCCTTTATCCTGTTGGTGAGGTACATTTGGGGTCTTTCTAACTGCTGCAGGTGTAGGGTAAGGTACATCTGAACTGGGGCATTGTTGTTACGTATGGGCCTGATAAGGGAAGAGTATGGGGGCACAGTGACTTCTCTTGCTCTACATGTGCATCCTTTCATATTAAGGTAGGCAATATAGCAGGTCTTCCTGGCCACCTTGGCAATGTGAGTGTCACATGACAGGTTACCGTCCACTTGTGTCCCTAGGTCCATGATTACTTCTTCCATACATAATGGATTGCCACCTATGTCATACTTTGTGTGTGCCTTGTTTGGTATTTGTTGAGACATTCATACTCTGCAGTGTCTTCAGGAAGGCTGGCTGGGGTACCTGGGTTTGTGAGTGTGGTCTGTAGCAGGCTTCAAACAGGGACACAGTTTGAGCCAGTGTTACTTGCCCATGGATAGTCCATGCTGCTTCCTGCTGTGGTACCAACCTGGGGGTGTGGTTATCCTTGATAATTACTGATAGCCACACTCCTATTGTCATGTGTTCCATGTTTTGGAGCTGTAGAGCATGGCATGAGGCATAACCTGGCAGTATTAGTGTGCTCTTCTGGGCCTTGACCCTGGTTTCTGTTACAGAAAACATATTACCATTCTCCATGCTGTGGTGGGTTTGGTCTGCATGCACCTTGCAGGTTAGACTTCTGGCGTTGGGTAACATTACGTCCAGGTTGTTATCCCTTGTGCTACCTATGGTGGTGGGTTTGTGTTTCCAGCCTTACATATTCAAGGCACAGTGTGTGTGACAACAGCCTTTGCCAGTATCCATAGGTTCATAGGTTCATAGGTTCATACTAGGCTATCTGCCCGAGGGCATTTACAAGCCTAGCCCATAGTTTTGTGGCTTACGCCACCCCTTTAGTATGGGGAACTATACCCATTATTTTTCTGTGCCTCTGTTGAGCAGTGACACTGAGGTAATCCCTGGGGTATATCTGCGATCTTCCATCCATTGGTCAAGATTTCTCTTGAACAAGGCCAGCGAGGTGCTCTGCCTCACATATACCGGGATTTTATTCCACAGCATAGGGAGTCTTTGGGTGATGAATCTATCCCTCCAGCGCATCCTATTAATAGCCGTGTCGAGGTTTAAGTCTCCCGCTCTTGTGGCTCTGATGGATCTAGATTTTTTGAGGTGAAGCATATTCATCAAATCTGGGTTTGACATGGCCTTGTATGTTAGGCAAAGGTCACCTCTGAGCAGGTGGCGACTGAATAGAGCTGGAGTTCTTTCAGTCGGGCAGCATAGGACAGATGTTTGAGACCCTTTATCCTTTTGGTGAGGAACTTTTGTGGCCTCTCCAGCTGCTGCAAGTGTCGGGTCAGATACATTCCGAATGGGGCATTGTACTCAATCATTGGTCTGATGAGTGATGAGTAAAGGAGACTATGACCTCCCTTGATCTAGATGAGAATCCCTTCATGATAAGGTGGGCAATGTAGAAGGTCTTCCTAACTACTTTAGCTACATGGGTGTCGAATGACAGACTACTATCAACCTGGGTCCCCAGGTCCCTGATAACTTCTTCTATGCTCAGTGGATTGCCACCTATTTGGTAGCTAGGGGTAACCTTGTTTTTCCCGAAGGTTATGACTATGCATTTTTTGGCATTTAACTTTAGGCCATGGCTCTGGCACCAGTTATCCGTTTCTGTGAGACCCTTCTGAAGGATATCTGTGTCAGATGTGTTTTCTACTATGGCGCCCAGTTTGCAGTCATCTGCAAACTTTGTCAGCCATAACCCTCCTGTGTTTGCTTGTACTTCGGAAAGTAGATGCCAAACAAGAGTGGGCCCAGGACTGAGCCCTGTGGTACACCACTTGTGACAGGCTTTGAGTCTGACATGGCGCCAGCAACTCTGACCCTGTGGGTTCTGTCACTCAGCCAGTTTGCAACCCATCTTGTGATGTATGGGTTAACATTTAAGCTGATGAGTTTTTCAATGATACCCGAGTGGGGTATTGTATCAAGGCCTTTGCCAGATCGAGGTAGGCTGTATGGACTGCCTTTCCCTCATCAATGGCTTTGGTGACTGTTTCAAAAGTCAACCAAGTTTAGAAGGCATGATCTGCCTTTGACAAAGCCAAACTGGGATGGATCCAAAGTCTGCAAATTCCCTATGTCTTTATTTATGAGGTCCATTATGATCCTCTCCATGGCTTTGCAGATAAGGCTTGTCAAGCTAATGGGCGGTAATTTCCAGGGTTGGTGGAGGCACCGCCTTTGTGAAGTGGGACCACAGTTGCAGTGCGCCACTCCTGGTGCGTATCCAGAGGTAAGACTATGATTAAACAGCTGTCCGAGCTGTGGGTTTAATTCCTCGTTGAGTTCGTGGAGCACACAGCCGGGGACACCATCAGGTCCCATGGATGCTGTGTTTTTGCTTTGGAGAGAGCAGTTCTCACTTGCGTTGGAGATGTTTGGGGGCTGCAATCGCTTGGGATAGATATCTCTCCTTTTGGGGAGGGAGAAGTTTGCACTGAACCTGTCAGCCAGTATGTTGGCAATGTCTGTAGGATCAGTAATCTTCACATCATTTTGAACTAGTTCTGAGCATATCTGGGAGGTTCCTCCCAGGTTTCTAACATAGCTAAAGAAGGCCTTATGATTGTCTTTTGAGTCTTTAGCTATTTTTCTCTCAAAATTTGCTTTGGATGATTTTATGAGAGCTCTTAGTTTTTTACTTATAGTGATCAAGGGTGTCTTACCTTTTAAGGATTTTGCTCTATCTTGTAGTAGCTTCCTCCTTTTGTTGTAGAGTTTGTTTATGGCTGGGGTCCACCAGACTGGACGCTTGCCTTTGGTACAAAGAGTCTTTGTTTTGCTTGGGATTGCCTTATCCATGCAGTCCTGCAGGTGCTGGTAGAAGGCATTTGTAAGTGATTCAGCGGATTGAGTATTGTTTTCCATGCTCGGGGCCTTAAAGGAGACCACACTAGTCTTTAGAAGTGTGAAGTTGGCTTTAGAAGTTCTTTACTGTGGTCTTTTTATTTCAGGTGGGGTGGGATGAGGACCTCCAGCGAGATTAGTTTGTGATCTGATCTCACCAGTGAGGGTATACTTCGGTGTTGAACATTGTGCTCCCATGTTCGTGATGATGAGATCAAGTATGTTTTCTCCTCTTGTGGGGATGGTGACTAGTTGTTCCATGGCATTTGAGTTTATGAATTCCAGGAACTTTTGGGCTAGGGTGTTTGGGCTTGAGTAGTGTTCCCAGTCTATATTAGGGTAATTGAAGTCACCTAGTATGATGGTGTTTGGTGATACATTTATCCCTCTAGTGTTTTCAGGAAGGCCATGTGAGGTTCCTGAGTTTGTGAGGGTGGCCTGTAACATGCTACAATTTGCAGAGCAGTCTTGCCTATGGTTAATTGCACCTGGATGGTCTCCGATGCATCGTCGTTGCCACCAGTCTTGAGGTGTGGGTGTCTTTGATGAATATGGATACCCCCTCCTTTCTTGGTATTGTCCGGATTTTGGGGCGGGCAGCATGATAAGAGGTAAAACCTGATAGTGCTGGGGTGCTCTCAGGAGCCTTGAACCAGGTTTCTGTCACTGCACAGACATCGATGTTCTCCATACTGAGAAGGGCCTCGAGTGCGTGCATTTTGAGATTTAGACTTCTGGCATTGAGCAGCATTACCCTTAGTTTTTTTCCAGCCAGGTGTGTTGGGTGCGTGCCATCCCTAGCTAGTGGGGCATCATGTCGTGCTCGGCATGTCAGCCCAGGCTGTCAGCCATGTGTTCCCCATTGCTAACAGCAATACCTCAGCCAATTATTGTACTTGATCTTGTTGTCTTCATAGTGTGGCATCATGCTTGGTGAGGGTAAGATGTTAAGGCAGGGTCTTCATGTTTATACTAGATGGTGTTACATTGCTTAACACATGGCAATCATGCCTCAGGTGGTGCCTCTGTTGGATGCACATACTACACTCCCTGTACATGTTTGAGAGCAGGTTGTGTTATGTTAGGCATCTCTGTTACTATATGAGTGAGTCAGAGAGGGGTATCATTCCCAGGGTCCCTACTGAGCCAGTGTATGTGCTATGCGTTGCCTCTTTGCCAAGGCCAGGGCATACTGGGCATGCCTCCTTCTGCCTACTGGGGCAGGCTCAGGTTGTTCCTCCTCCGAGTCACGCTCTGCCTGTGATGGCCTTGGCAATGGTGGAGGGCTGTTTGTCCCGACCCTATGCTGGTCCTGCTGCAGCTGTTTTCGCAGAATCATATTATGTAGCATAGCACATACCATGACAATTTGGGTACATGTAGTTGGTGAGTACTGCAAGGCTCCACCAGATGTGTCCAGGCATGGGAACCGTGACTTGAGCAGCCCAAACACATGCTCTATTACATTATGTGTTTGTGCGTGTGCCTCATTATGGCTTTCCTATTCAGGTGTGTGTGCGTTTCTGATGGATGTCATCAGCCACGACTCCAGTGCATATCCTGCATCCCACACTAGGTGACCATGTTGGATGTCCCCATTGGCAAATGTCTGGTACAGCTGCGTCAAATGCCAGATATGGTAATCATGGTAGCTCCCAGGGCAGCCAGCACACACATTCATTATTATGCCCTGGGCATCACACATGACCTGGCAGTTGATGGAGGGGAAGCCCTTGTGGTTAATGTAGGCCCTACCCTGCTCACCGGCTGGTGCTTTGATGCGTATGTGCGTGCAGTCTATTGCACCCACTACCTCAGGGTATTCCGCTATTTGCTGGAAGAGACACATATTGCTGGCCAATACCTCACGGGCATTGGGGAAATATACATGCTCACCGACATGTGCTGACATGGCATCCAGGAACTGGTGCAGTACCCTGGAGGCTGATGCCTGTGATATCCCCATCATATCACCAGTTGGTCTCTGGAAGGTATCTGTTGCTAGTATTCTTAGGCCAACACATACCTTGGTTTCCACTGGGATGGGTTCCCCTCAGTTGGTTCTGTGTGTGAGGTGTGGCCTGCACAGCTCAACAATTTGCTGCAGGAGGTCTCTGTCCACTCTATAGCCCTCCACTATCTCCAGCTCATGTAACCCATGGTAGGTGACCCTGGGCCTGTACCCTCTTCTCCGTCGCCTCACTGTGGGTTGTCTGGCAGCATTTGCATTGTCACCACCCTCAGCAAGTCTTCTATGTCTCCTTATAACAGCTATGGCAGCTTGCACGGAGTCTAATAGCCATGTAAGACTCCATTCAGCCATTGCGATCCAGGAACAGCCCGAAATCCCGTGTAAGAGAAAGCTAAACGACTCTTACATGGGTAGGGCGTGAATATGCTAATCACCCCACTTGCAGCTGAAAGGCATGCAAATGAGGTAGATTAGCGATCCACGAAGCTGAAACCAGCCCATGTAAGAGTCGTGTTAGTTGCAGAAATGTACTCAGTTGACAACTGAGTACGTTATTGCAAATAACACAACGGAGCCATGACAGCTCCAAATAAACTGTGCAAATGTTACAGACAGCATGTCAATGGCCAAATATGTGGCCATTGGCATGGTAAACCGATGCAAACATGAAAAAAAAGTTGTTGTTTTTTTCGAAGATCGGCGATGTTTAAACGCAGCGCAGCCCCGCACAAATGGGCTGCGCTATATAAAACTGAAAAATGAAGGCTAGAAATCCACAAATGTGGGTTTTATGTAATGCATGGATTTGCAATGCAGGGACTAGCAGACCAAAAACAACATGGCCACCGTCTAGTGGTTGCTAAGGGGGGAAGCTGAGTGTAAGACATGTAACTAAGCATTAGTAGGCAATCCTATGTAAATGAATGGTAGGATAGTGAATCACATTGTCACATAGCAAATGAGCACAGTCTGTGTAGTGTAAGAGTTAGATAAGGGGGAGTAACAGAGTAGGAGATAGGTGACATCACAGGGGGGAATGTCAGGAAGAAAGCAAGCTCATTGGAGCAAAGTGGTATGTGAAACATATCAATCACACAGCGGAAAAAGAGGAGTGTCAACAAATAAGCATGGGAAAGTCAAGAAATGGAAGGTGTACACTGTGGTCAACACCAAAATTTCTTGCTGTACGTGCATGCCAGCGTGTGCGCGCTGGGAGGCGCGAGTAAGACAGAGTGCGTGCGTGTAAGGCAGAGTAAGCATGTAAGAGCCTGTTTAAAGGTCTGTAGACCTGTTTGCGCTGGTGTGCATGCGTTTTAACCCGAATAAGCAGATTCTAGTCTGTGTAAGCATGTGTGTGTGCGTGCTAGCCACTGTGAGCGTGTTTTCGCTGGTATGCGCGCTGCTCCCCCTGAGGAAACAGACAGGAAAAGGAAGCAGAAGAAATAGTAGGAAACTAGCAGGGAATACCTGTAGAAGTAGCAGGTGAAAACAATTAGAAGCAGGCAATTACACAGGCAGAATACAAGCCCAGCCCAGCACTTAAAGCACTGCAAACAGCATTGCAGTATGTTTCTCTCAAGAGATACTGCAAGACAGGAGTAAGTTAGTAGAAGTGATAACTGAAAAAGCTGCACTCAGACCAAACATGCTAGGGGCTACCATAGCTGTCATAAGGAGACATAGGAGACTTGCTGAGGGTGGTGACAATGGAAATGCTGCCAGACAACCCACAGTGAGGAGACGGAGAAGAGTGTACAGGTCCAGGGTCACCTACCAGAGGTTACATGAGCTGGAGATTGTGGAGCGCTATAGAGTGGACAGAGACCTCCTGCAGCAAATTGTCGAGCTGTGCAGGCCACGCCTCACACACAGAACCAACAGAGGGGAACCCATCCCAGTGGAAACCAAGGTATGTGTTGGCCTAAGAATACTAGCAACAGGTACCTTCCAGAGACCAACTGGTGATATGATGGGGATATCTCAAGCATCAGCCTCCAGGGTACTGCACCAGTTCCTGGATGCCATGTCAGCACATGTCTGTGATCATGTATATTTCCCCAGTGCCCGTGAGGTATTGGCCAGCAATATGCGTCTCTTCCAGCAAATAGCGGAATACCCTGAGGTAGTGGGTGCAATAGACTGCACGCACATACACATCAAAGCACCAGCCGGTGAGCAGGGTAGGGCCTACATTAACCACAAGGGCTTCCCCTCCATCAACTGCCAGGTCGTGTGTGATGCCCAGGGCATACACCCCCACTACTTTTCTGATAGCGGTACACTACCTGACCCTCTTAGTGATCATCAGCCTACTTTCACTCACCGACTCCCCTGCATCTCCAATCGCACCCACAACTACATCACTACCCACAATGACAAAAGCTTCAACCCATCAATCTTCATAGATTCCCTAAAAGCAGTTACTTGGAACAATCTAAAGACACTGCCCTTAGAAGAAGCAGTTGCCCACTTTAACTCCACCTTCTTAGGAATACTTGATTGCCAAGCCCCACTAAGAACAAAAAGAATAAAAATAAAATCTGCCCCCTGGCTAACCAAAACCACATTATCAGCTATGCCTTAGAGACAAAGCCTGGGGACTCTACCTGAGAAATAAGACCCCAGAACAACATATTGCATATAAAACCCTTCGAAATAAAGTTAAAAAGCTAATTATCTCTGATAAACAACAATACTTCTTCACACTCCAAAACAATAACAAAACTAACCCCAGAGATTCTGGAAGGATCTCCACCCTTCTTAACCCTAGCAAACCTCATACCCCAACCCCAGACCCAAATATCCCAGACTTGGATTTAGCTACACAGTTCAACTCCTTTTTTATTGACTCCATTAACAAACTCACCTCCTCCTTTACAGGCCCCACCTCACCTTCTAAGACACCCCTTCCCTCTACTGCAAATAACCCTATCCCCAATTCTACTTCACTCTGCCTATCTTCCACCTTAACCACTATTCAAACTCCCCCACCACCTGTACCCCCCTCTAATTCTCCCTCTCCATCCTTCTCCATTCTCACTAAAACCTATACCCACTGCCACTATAAAGAAACTCCTTCAGAAACTGAAGCCATGTACTAATGCCCCTGACAACATTCCCTCTTACTTCCTACGTATAGCAGCAGATGCAATTGCTTATCCTATTAGCATCTTAATCAATCGTTCCATCCACAAATGCATTGTACCCCAACTGTGGAAGCAAGCATTCATAATCCCCCTACATAAAGGAGGCAACAATTGCAACATCAGTAACTTTCGTCCTATTGCTATTCTGTCCCCCATTTCTAAACTTCTAGAAAAGTGTATACACCTTCAACTTCTGCCACATCTTTTAGATAACAACCTGCTAACCCCTACACAACACGGATTCAGGCCAAATCATAGCACTATGACAGCCCTGTTGTCCTTTCTTGAGACTGTTAACACAGCACGTGATTCCAGCCACATTGTCTCCACCTTACTACTTGACCTCTCCAAAGCCTTTGACACCATTTCACATAACTTGCTCTTAACCAAACTGTCAAAACTTAACGTCTCTCCCTCTACCATAAACTGGTTCTCCAGCTATCTATCAAATAGATACCAAGGTGTAATATGGAAAAAGGCCACTTCCCCATTCCTTAGTACCCTTACTGGAGTTCCTCAAGGATCTATTCTTGGTCCCCTCCTCTTTAATATATTTATCAATGATTATCACAAATCTATCCCATTTGCAAACATCATCCAATATGCAGATGATTCAACCATCATCTGCTCTGCCACCTCCCCCTCTCTGCTCCAAAAACTTACTCAGGAAGCTTTTTCAGTTACTGAACATTGGATGAAAACAAATCACTTAGCACTCAATGCCTCCAAAACAAAACTTATGGTATTCACCCCCCTCAAAATCCACTTCCGTCAACATGAACTCTTTCTCAATTACCAGCCAAAATAACTCACCCCTTGAACTAGTGTCCGAAACTAAGCTACTTGGTGTACAGATTGACAATCGGCTTAGTTACAACTCGCATCTTCAACTAAATATTAAAAAAAACCATCAAAAACTAGGTATGCTCTACCATCAGAACCAATACCTTACAAGCTCTTCCAAAATCACACTCGCTTCCTCTTTTCTCATCCCCTCCCTTCTCTATGGGGCTCCATTATTGACCAATCTTCAGACTTCTCTAAAAAAACAGCTTTCCTCTTGCTATAACAAAATTGCCAAATTCGCCAACAGCCATAGGTCCACTACTCATCACTGTTCCTCTCTCCATAAACTAAACTGGCTCGAATTACCTAATCAACTCATATATATACAGCTGACTTTCGCTCACAAGCTCATCCTTAGCCCCTCTCTCTGTCCCTCCCTGTCTTCCGCCTTCAAAATGCACCTACCTAACAGAGTCTTAAGGTCTAACAATCAAAACCTACTACAAGTACATAAACCATCTCATCCCCTAGGTAAACACCTATTATCTTTTAATCTTGCTCATCTCTGGAACTCACTTCCACCATCCATTCGTACCACCTCTAACCAGTACATGTTCAAAAAATCTCTTCATACATATCTAAGATCCCAATGGGATTGTTCTTGCTCCCTCCCCTCATAATTCTATGTTATCCCATTCTTCTTCCCATATATGATACATAACTCTTCCTATATAAGCTTATGTACCCTCTGAATACCTACCCTGCAATGCAAGTCTATGTTTTCTTCTGAACAACTTCTTTGAATGCATATAACTTTACTCTTTTAACTTATTCTCCTGACATTTAATCCACATCAGATTGTATTGTTTTGAATGCTTCTTGAATTTTTGAGCCTAAATGTGTTAAATGTTTTATCTTTTACTCTGTATAAGTATTATTGTAATTTTTGTATGTACCTGTTTTTGTCTGTATTGGAGCTTTTCTCCCCAGGACTCCATTGAAAATGGGTTCTTTTGGCCCAATGGACTATCCTGGTAAACCAACTGCAAATAAATAAATAAATAATAACAATGAATGTGTGTGCTGGCTGCCCTGGGAGCTACCATGATTCCCATATCTGGCATTTGATGCAGCTGTACCAGACATTTGCCAATGGGGACATCCCACATGGACACCTAGTGGGGGATGCAGCTTATGCACTGGAGCCGTGGCTGATGACACCCATCAGAAACACGCACACACTTGAACAGGAACGCCATAATGAGGCACACGCACAAACACATAATGTAATAGAGCATGTGTTTGGGCTGCTCAAGTCATGGTTCCGGTGTCTGGACACATCTGGTGGAGCCTTGCAGTACTCACCAACTACATGTACCCAAATTGTCATGGTATGTGCTATGCTATATAATATGATTCTGCGAAAACAGCTGCAGCAGGACCAGCATAGGGCAGGGCCAAACAGCCCCCCACCATTGCCAAGGCCATCGCAGGCAGAGCATGACTCGGAGGAGGAACGACCTGAGCCTGCCCCAATAGGCAGAAGGAGGCATGCCCAGTATGCCCTGGCCTTGGCAAAGAGGCAACGCATAGCACATACACTGGCTCAGTAGGAACCCTGGGAATGATACCCCTCTCTGACTCACTCATATAGTAACAGGGATGCCTAACATGACATAACCTTCTCTCAAACATGTACAGGGAGTGTAGTATGTGCATCCGACAGAGGCAGCCCTGCAGCACCACCTGAGGCATGATTGCCATGTGTTAAGCAATGCAACACCATCTAGTATATGCAAACATGAAGACCCAACCTAACATCTCACCCTCACCAAGCATGATGCCACACTATGAAGACAACAAGATAAAGTACAATAATTGGCTGAGGTATTGTTGTTAGCAAGGGGAAACATATGGCTGACAGCCTGGGCTGACATGCCGAGCAAGACATGATGCCCCACCTGCTAGAGATGGCACGCACCCGGCACACCTGGCTATGTAGATACTGGCAAAGGCTGCTGTTACCACCACTGTGCCTGGAATAGGTAAGTCTGGAAACACAAACACTCCAACATAGGTAGCACAAGGGATAATAACCTGGACGTAATGCTACCCAATGCCAGAAGTCTAACCTGCAAGGTGCATGCAGACCAAACCCACCACAGCATGGAGAATGGTAATATGTGTTCTGTAACAGAAACCTGGGCAAGGCCCAGAAGAGCACCCTAATGCTACCAGGTTATGCCTCATACCATGCTCTACAGCTCCAAAACATGGAACACACGACAATAAGAGTGTGGCTACCAGTAATTATCAAGAATAACCACACCCCCAGGTTGGTACCACAGCAAGAAGCAGCATGGACTATCCATGGGCGAGTAACACTGTCTCAAACTGTGTACCTGTTTGAAGCCTGCTACAGACCCCACACACAAACCCAGGTACCCCAGCCAGCCTTCCTGAAGACACATCAGAGTATGAATGTCCCAACAAATACCAAACAAGGCACACACAAAGTATGACATAGGTGGCAATCCATTATGTATGGAAAAAGTAGTCATTGACCTAGGGACACAAGTGGACGGTAACCTGTCATGTGACACATACATTGCCAAGGTGGCCATGAAGACCTGCTATATTGCCAACCTTAATATGAAAGGATGCACATGTAGAGCAAAAGAGGTCACTGTGCCCCCATACCCTTCCCTTATCAGGCCCATACATGACAACTATGCCCCAGTTCGCATGTACCTTACCTTACACATGCAGCAGTCAGAAAGACCCCAAATGTACCCCACCAACAGGATAAAGGGTCCAAACATTGGACATCTGCAGCTTAACTGAAGAAACCACAGCCCAATTCAGAAGCATACTGCACAGTCAGAGGTGATGTATGCCTGATGTACAAGGCCATGCCCAATCCAGAATGAATGGACATGCTCCACTGCAGAAACCCCAAATCCAGCAGACACACCACAGTGAGATATCTGAACCTCTACACATAGATTAATAGGATGCGCTGGAGGGACAGATCCATAACCCAGCGGCTCAGGACACTCTGGAACAGAATCCCAGTCCATGATTGGCTGAGCTCCACACATAAACTCAACAAGAGAAATCCGTTGAAATGCATGGGAGATAGCAGGTGTACACTGGGGGCCATCCCTGTGTCACATCTAGGAAAGTAAACCCTACGTGGGCATAATATGCACATTGCAAGGGGTGTTGAGACCCGCACACAGTCTGTCCATGCTCAAACAAGGCCAGGGCAGATAGCCTAGTATGAACCTATGAACCTATGATGATACAAATTGTGCAGGACACAAAGGATTATTACACAGCTGTCCTACCTGATGGTAGGAACCATGGTGATAATCCACAGATATGCTCTGCAGCACTCTAATATCACAAACAATACACCAAACCCATACACATTGCCAACATCCTACCTAACAGATTCTTTGCAAACTCCCCACCAGCACCTAACTGCCAAATATCTATCCCAGGAGAGTGCTGGCCCCCCAGCATTGCAGATGCTGAGGTAACAGCCAGCATCCACAAAGCACAGCACACAGCATCAATGGTACCAGATGGTGTCCTGGGTTGTGTCCAACAAGTACTGTAAGAAGAATGGAACAGCAAATAGCATTACTGTGCACTATCAGTCCTACCACAGGATATGTACCCAAAGAGCGGTGTACAGCAACAGTGGTCCCACACCACAAAGGGGGTGCCTGAATGGATACTGCAAACTATCACCCCTCAACCACGAATATCTAGGTTGGCAAAGTAATGGAGAGGATGATCATGGATCCCATGAATAACGAGATTGGGTACCTACGGACACTGGACCCTACCCAGTGTGGCTGTCATAGGGCAGATCCTGACCTGTACACATGTCTGACTCATGGAAACATGCACCAAGCCCAGTGATGTGGGGAATGTCAATCACACAGCCTATCTGGACCTTACTAAACCCTTCCATACCATACTCTAGTTGGCGGTACAGATAAGCTCACCAGCCTAACTATAAACCCCTATGCAAGTAGATGGGTTGCAAACCAGCTCAAGGACAGAACTGACCTGGCAGACATGCTGTAGCCATGGCAGACTGCAAACCAGGTACAACTGGCATCCCACAAGGCATGGTCCTAGGATCCCTCTCGTATGCTCTATATGTCACATATGTACAGGCCAACATGGAAGGACTCTGTCTGAACAGGTTTGCAGAGGATGACAAACTGGCCACCATATCGGACCCTCCAGCTGACACAAGCAACCTACAAAAGGCACACATAGAAACACACAAGTGGTGCCACAGCCATGTCAACAAGCTAAATGCAGAATAGTGTATAGTCAACCCCTGTGGAAACACAGTACATGGCCAGAAATTACCACATAGGTGTTAACCCAGTAAGTACATCAGGAGCAATAAGAGACCTGGGGACACAAGGTGATAGATATCCTGCATGTGACAACCATGTGTCTGTAGTGGTTACAGAAACATACCATATACCCACCTAATCATGAAGGTAAGCACAGCTTGGTTAGGGTAGGTCAATGTGCCTCTCCAGTCATTCATCAGCAGCCTCACAATTGTGTACAATGGCCCTTCAGGGATGTACCGTAGCAGACACCTGCAGCAACTGGAATGACCACACAAATACTCCACCAGGAGGATCGCAGAGCTGTAACAGATGCCATGTGTCGCCTGAGTAAAGTAACTGCAGCTCCACACAGTGCCATACTGCCTGGCTGGAGGTGAACTGTGCCTGATGTATATAGCCATGACCAACCTGGTATCAATGAACATTTGGCACCATGTAAACACTGAATGCTGGTGACCAATGCAGCTGACAGGCCTGAACCCCAGCACAGACATAAACAGGACATGCTGTACTGATTGGTCCACAACCCAGAAGCTCACTCCACTCACAACTAAACTCCCACTACAGGATATCCGGGGAGTCCCTCAGTGACTGTCATCAAGAGGAATCATGATGACTGGATGGGAGATGGCAGGTGTACCCTGGATATCACCTGTATGTCATGGGTAGACAGAGGCACAGCACACTAACCATGACATATGTCATGGCAAATACCAGTAAATGTGTGTTGAAGGACAAACATTCTCTGACTAGCATTACAAATGGACTAGGGCACATGGCCATTGTTTGTCACTGTCCACACAAGTTGTGGAATACATTAACAAAGTTGGGCAATCATGTACTAAGCTGTCCATATCTGAACAAAATGCAACATGGTCATATCTGCACAACTGGCCCTCAACCAGTCTGGTGTGCTCACTGTAAACATTACAAGCAGTGATTGGACTGAAACTGATTATACTGTCCACCACAGTGAAAGTTTTGCACCAGTACACTATACAAGAATACAACTGTTTGGTCAGCAGGAAAGGATGATGATAACTGTATGCAAACTATCCCATGGCAACCCTGCAGGCACAGCATAATGTCTATTAGGTTCAGACACACAGCAGTTGGGCAGTAAGAACACAACCTGATGTCCCACACTCAACTGTACATGTGATATATAGATGGCGTCCACACACAAACAGAAATGTGGTGGTCCACAGATCCAAACATAAAGAAAGGTCACACTGGGCATGCTCGCACGCTTAGATAAATGAGACGTGTCAGTCAAGAAGCCATACAAACTGCAAACTGGGCATGCTCACACACTAGGCCATGTCACAGTTCAGCAGTTGCACACACATATCTGGCATTTCTATGTGTTAACACAGGAACCTCCCACAATACAGACATCTGCCAAGTACACACAGTGAAGTTACAACAGAGACATAAGTAAAGTACTCGATCCCACTTATATGCAAACATCTCCCACAGTACACACGTTGTTTATAGAGATAGGGAAGGCTATGGCAATAAAGACCCACAAACAGTGTATGAGCAACAGATACATGCATCTGACAGGTAAACATATGGCCGTAGAGTGCAATACCTGACTGTTGTCCCTAGGGAATACAGAAGACTATCCACAGTGTATTTGGGGTCTGCCTCCACAGTACAGTAGGCCACTGTGCCTGTGCAAAGTTAATGCACAGATATGCTCTCCCCCTTACTGATGGATAGTAACAGATGTACATACCTCTTCATCCATAATGATGTCAGCACACTATACATATGTCAGGAGCAGAAATTATATTCAGTAATGTGAATAACGCTCTCTGCTACTGCGTCTCTAACAATTGTCATAACATAGTTAGGTAGGGGTTTGAATCCTGCTAGTGCCCAGTGTTTGTGTGACTGTGTATGGGGGAGTAGTGTGTGTAATTCCACGTGTATGAGAAATGTCCCTTTTGTCAACTATTACTACACAAAACATGCTGCATATTCCACTGTCTAAACACTGATGATGCCAGCACCATATAAGTACAGCAGGAGAAAGCAATCTCCTCAGTAATGCAAATAGCACGCTCTACTAATGTGTTTTTCACTAGTGTCATAACATAGTTAGATAGGGGTTTGAATCCTGCAAGTGCCCAGTGTACCTGTGTATGGGGGAGTAGTGTATGCATTCTATATGTACGAAAAATGTCCCGTTTGGCAACTATTACTACACAAAACATGCTGCATATTCCATTGTCTAAACACTGATGATGTCAGCACCCTATAAGTACAGCAGGAGAAAACAATCTCCACAGTAATGCAGATAGCACGCTCTGCTAATGCGTTTTTCACTAGTGTCATAACATAGTTAAGTTGGGGTTTGAATCCTGCAAGTGCCTAGTGACTGTGTATGCGGGAGTAGTGTGTGAAATTCCATGTGTATGAGAAATGTCCCTTTTGGCAACTATTACTACACAAAACATGCTGCATATTCCACTGTCTAAACACTGATGATGTCAACACCCTATAAGTATAGCAGGAGAAAACAATCCCCCCCAGTAATGCAAATAGCGAGCTCCGCTAATGCGTCTCACACTAGTGTTATAACATAGTTAGGTAGGGGGTTGAATCCAGTAAGTGTCCAGTGTGTGTGACTGTGTATGGTGGAGTAGTGTGTGTATGCGAAATGTCCCTTTTGGCAACTATTACTACACAAAACATGCTGCATATTCCACTGTCTAAACACTGATGATATCAGCAGCCTATAAGTACAGCAGGAGAAAACAATCCCCCCAGTAATGCAAATAGCACTCTCTGCTAATACGTCTCTTACTAGTGTCATAACATAGTTAGGTAGGGGTTTGAATCCTGCAAGTGCCCAGTGTGTGTGTGACTGTGTATGGAGGAGTAGTTTTTACAATTCCATGTGTAAGAGAAATGTCCCTTTTGGCAACTATTACTACACAAAACATGCTGCATATTCCACTGTCTAAACACTGATGATGTCAGCACCCTATAAGTACAGCAGGAGAAAGCAATCCCCCCAGTAATGCAAATAGCATGCTCTGCTAATGCGTCTCTCACTACTGATCTAACATAGTTAGGTAGGGGTTTGTATCATACACATGCCATGTGTAAATTTGTCACACAGTTTGTTTATGTGTGTGGGGTGTTGCTCCCAATATTGCACGACATACATTATATCAGTAATGTCAATGCACACATGATGTATGTGTGTGCCACCTACACATATGTACCTGTGAACTGCAAGAGTTCCCATGTCCGAAGCCTGCCTCATGTGAATACATGGAATATGCATCAGACAACTGTATGACTGGGGTGTTCTGTGCAGGGGCTGCATGTGGTATGTGACTATACAGTATGGGTTGTAGATGGTGTCTTCCCACCAGCGAGGGATACATGATTGGTCTGGAGCATATAGTCCACATGTTGGTGATGAACAGGTGCAGCATGTTGTCACCACTTGTGGGAGTGGTAACAAGTTGATCCATAGCAATGCAGGGAATGAATGATAAGACACCTTCAGATAGGGTCTTGCAGCTAGAATAATGCTCACACTGTATGTTTGGGTAGTTGCAGTACCACCATATAATGGTGTGTGTAGAGACTGTCATATTCCCAGTGTTGTAAGGAAGGCCAAGTGGGTTTCTGGGGTATGGGAGGGTGGTGTGTGCCAGGCTATGAACCTGAAGGCAGTCTAACCCACTGTGTGTTGCACATGGAGATGCTCTGATGCTTTGTGCAGTGCCACCATCCTGGGGGTGTATGTATATGAGGTGCCTTTGGATACATCCCCCCTGTTCTGTTTTGGTGCATGTGTAGGGGATGACAAGCATGGTATGAGGAATGACCTGGCAGTGATGGTGTGCACCTGGAAGCCTTGTACCAGGAGTCTGTTACTGCACGGATATTGCTGTACCCCATGCTAAGGACAGTTTCCACTGCATGCATCTTGAGGTTTACACTGCTGCTGTTGAGTAGCATTGCTATTAGTGTCCCATCCCGTGTGATACCTGTGTAGGTGGCTATGTAATGTCAGCCTTGCATACAAAGGCAGTATGTGTGTAGCAACAGCCTCTGCCAGTATACAACGGCCCATGGGTGACAGGTGCAAGCTGTCCCAAGCAAAGCAATGTGGCATGTCCAGCATGTAATCTCACACTGACAGGCATTGGATCCCCTTTGGATGTCACTGAAAGATACGTTAAGTGCAGAAACCAATGATCCTGTCTACATATTGTGGCAGCATTCATGGTGAGGCTGAGATGCTACCCAAAGCCAGGGTCATACCAGCCTGTGCCACAACCTCAGAGAGCCCCTCCATGTCCCCTAACATGTAGTCCAGGGAGATGCGTCAGAGGTCATACACACTGGCACAGACAATGACTGAGTCATACTGCTACATGCCTTGGAGTGACTGCTTTGCTTGTGTTATGTGGTGGATCATAGTGCCCAACGGGCAGCTCAGCGTGACCATCAACTTGTTCAGCCTGGGAGCAGGACCACCATGTACGTGTCAATAGAGGTACCTCATACAACCGTAGCAGGTGTGTTGTCTAGTCGTATGGCCTGACACTGTTTGGCACACATGCTTTGTGAGCTATGTGTTGCATGTGCTCTGCTCTGGCGTAATGTGTCTGCTTTGCAGGTGTCAGCTGCTTAGGCAGGATGCTATTCTGAGAGCCCAATAATGTACCTGTGTGTGTCTGTGTTTGGATTGTGGTCGTGGCAGGTCTATGGGAGACTGGTACTGTATTCACTGTAGTATCCCACTCCACCTGACAGGGAATGCCAGTGCGGTGTAAACAGAGCTTAGCACCCAGTTTGGCTATGTGGTTGCATCTCTCACATGTGTTTTACATGTATGGGAAGGGGAGAGGGTTGTCTGTGTACATGAGGCAGCTGTAACATTGCCACATGACTCACAGATTCACCAACTGGACCTGAGAGTAGATCAACAGGTGACCTTTGCACATGCTATCATAGCATTGTGACACCCATACTAAGTAACGACACATAGGGCCAATGGGGAACAAGATACTCAAGGTGACTATGTGAGGGTGTAGTGCTCCTGAATTGTCAGTACTGGCATATCTGAATGCTGTCTTGAGCAAATGTGAGGTAAGTCATATGCAATGTGTTACAGGCAAGCTACATGCAAACAGGACAAACAGTGACGTTATGTCAAGTGACACATGGACATCAGTACAGTAAGCAACACAGATGTCACTAGGGATCCACAGAGGCACTGTATATCTGCACTGCAGGTGGAATCAGTGTTTCTGGAACATAATAGGCAAACATGCATACAAACAAAGCTACAGTCAGCAGGCCTGTATGTAGACTATGCTACAACAAACAAGGTGTACGACTTCCAGTATGTAACAGTGCATATATGCAGGCACTCTAAGCCAGTACCCAGACATTCCCAGGTCAGACGGGCTGGGTCCAGCCGCAACCCCCACAAGTGTATAGACTACGTGCCTTCATAATGTTGAATAACTGGCCTGATACCCAAGTGCTCATACCTGTAAGAATACACATGTCAAATAACAGACACTGAGCCCTCACTCAGCAGTTCCAGACGTAGTATGATGTATGCTACCTGTCCTGGCACCACAGTATCCTTGACATGTATGGACACTCTTCCTCCTGTCATAGTTAGTTCTGTTTTTTGGTGCTGTCATGCATGGTATGAGGTGTGACCTTGTAGTGCTAGTGTGCTCTTGTGAGCCCTGAACCTGTTGTGTAGTACTGCACAGATATCAACATCCTGAAACATCTGCATTGCAGAGTCAAGTGTGGACAGCATGCAACTCGCAGTTGACATGGCCATCATTGAGTATCAATATGTACATTGTTGTATCCCCTGTGCTACCTATGTAGGTGGCCATCCCTTCACAGCCTCACCACCAGTATGCAAAGATGTGCAGACAGAACACTGTGGTAATTAGTATGGGTGTACAAAACAATACAATGACATTCATAGTGTAACTGCATCAGGCATGCTGGTATATACCCACAATGCTATAATTACACTGTACTGTTGTCAACATTATACTATTACAATACGTCTATGTAGTCACCCTGTGCATCACCACCATGTTAACCTGTTCCTGCACCAATGTTACAGATTGCAGGAGGTGGCACAGTTTCATCATATGCACAGGGTGTGTACCTGGTATGCCTGAGTCTGCCACTGATACAACCAATTGACATGTCTGTGTGTGTGTGTTGGTGAGGGACAGCAGTACAAGATGGGGCAATGTTGATGCAGTGTGTGCGTGTATGCGGTTGCCCTAGGTGTTATCACTTTGCATGTGTGTATGAATGCACACAGTCCCACCTCATGGCTGCCATATACAGGTGTTTGTGGACAGCCACAGACTGTACCTGCCAGGACATACAGATCACTGTCTGTGGCCACGGACATGGTACCTTTGCCTGGCAGGGGTGCTACGGACCGTATCAGGTACCAAGCCAGACTGGGTACTGTCATCAGAAGCAGGTGTTCGTTGACTGGAGACAGGTCCCTGTTGGGACTGTCCAGCGCCACGTGCACATGGTCTCCTGGGGCGGTCTGATGACAGCACAGACCCAGCATTGCTGGGGCTGCTGCTGGCACTATGTGAGCGGCTGCGGCCCTGTTGTCATCTGCAATGGCTGCCAGCTGCTGCTGTTGCTGGCATACGGCCACGTCGATGCCTCAACCGTCCACCATTGCCCTGGCTCATGGACATATAGTTGTGGAACAGATCTGATGTGTCCCCCCAACGTCTGTCAATGACCTTGGTGAAGTTGCGGATGGCAGCCGCAACATCACGCATACTGTCACTCATGGCTGTGCGACATGCTCTCAGCTCCCTCAGACCCTGTCTGGTGTACCATTCCATACGTGACTGTGCCTGCATTACAGCCTGAAATATAGCTGGGGTTGAAAGACCTCTGTGGGCACGTCTGACAGGGGTGGTGCTCCCACGAGAACCCATGGACGTCTGCCTGTGCGGTACCGTGTCAGGGCCCTGGCCATGGCTGCAGTGTGGGGATGCATGTGCCACCGGTACCACATTACCCTGGTCAATGCCCACTGTATCCTGCCAATCACCTAGGGACATTGATGACAAAGGATGTATTGGCAGGATGACTGTGCGCATTGATGGGGTTGACAGCTGTGTAGTGTCAATTGGCTGACCAATGACGGACCCTGGCACACCTACCTGTGCCATTACACAGGTATCATCATCATTATCCACAGCAGCTGATTCAGGTTCACTGCTGCATGACACCAGAGCAGCACCAGGACCTGTGGGAGTAAGACAGGAAACACAGTTTATAATGTGTACACAATGCCACCACTGATGCACACAAGCACACATGCACACATGGGCAAATGCACACATGCACACATGCACACATGGGCATATGGGCAAATGCACACATGCACACATGCACACATGCACACATGCGCACATGCACACATGGGCACATGGCACACATGCACACATGCACAAATGGGCACATGCACACATGCACACATGCACACATGGGCACATGCACACATGCACACATGCACACATGCACACACCTCTGTATATGAGATATCAACCCACAGACACAAACACACCTGCAATCAAACACATAGCACTACTGCTTCAGCCTATTATTACTATTAGTATACAGAGTAGTGAAGGTAATGGTATTACACACACACCAGCATGGATAGGCTGCCTTGCTATTACACCAGAGGGACCTGCGGAAAAGAGACATTTATTGTCAGTGGGCACAACTGTGCCATTGATACTGTGTGCATGATACAGTTCAGTATTGCAACAGTTAGCTTCCAGAAGTGTACTGCAGATAATGAGATTATCACTAATGCGCAATAATTACCAAGATAACAGCTACAAATCGAGGACACACCCCACACATGCATAACCGAACAGTATACAGAATGGTCACTATACACATGGCATGTTACCTGCACGCTCTGTGTCCTGCTGCTGTGTGGCTCCAGCCTCCATCATTACACATGTATGCTGTTGTTGTTGCTGCTGCTGTGCTGGAGCCACAACACTCACGAGTAGTCCCTCCAGTCTGGTGAGGGGGGGATGTCTAGCCACCCCACCACATGTGGCAAACTGCTGCCTGTGGATATCCGATGCATGCTGACGGACATTTCTAATTAAATCACTGCAGTGATGGCGTACCTGCTCATATGTCCGGTTATGTGTGCCTATGTCATTTACCTGACGGACCAGGTCTTTCCACAGTGCAGCCCTCTCCTGCTGGTTCTGGCTGGTGCGGGAAAAGAGTACAGCGAAATCCCACACCAGGCTCTGGTGTATCTCCTCCTCCTCTGCAGCGGAGTAGACTGGGTTCCGCTGGTGAACCATGGCCCTGAAAAGGAGAAGGGAAATATGTCAGCAATATCTGTCAGCAGACTATAGCACACATAATACACATTATACTTGACTGCAGTGATATAACTTAGGCACCATATATAGCATCTGTCTGTCTATTGGGGGATACACATGTACATGACCAGATATCAGTGCTCATCCGACAACTGTGCAACAGTACCTGGCACACTCCATACAACAGACTAGTATACTGCAGCAGTCAACGCACTGTTTCAGGTACAATACACAACCTCATACTGGGGGTTTGAATCAAGGTACTGTATGGGGAACATTATCAGCCCATGCACTGCACACAATGCACGTTACATATTTCACTGGTAATGCACACTACTCTTACTTGCCATAACCCTACCTACACCACAGTGACATACAGGGTAACACAGCACAACATATGGCAATGTAGTATGTGTTGATTGCAATACCTCACACACCTGTCTCTGGCCTCACTCCAAGGACACACACTACCATGACAGACAGACAGTCATGGTGAGCAATCACACCAGTACACAACATGCACACAGTCACTAGCACACTCATTCCACCTCACATATTCTGTTTGCAATGTGTTAATGGGTGTGCATTGTGTCCTAGGTAGGTAGTGTGCTGTTGGACCTGGGCCTACAGCAGCATACTGTTATGCTACCCTGCCCCTTGTGACACATGTGTTATGATCGTACCTGCTCCTTACAAACAGTTAAACAGGGTGACTCATATGGCATATTACCTATCAGCATAACATTCAGCAGGGGTATGTCTGACATCTACTCATAGGGATCCTTGCTTCTTAATTCTGTGTGGTCTACTACAGGGTATGTCATATCTGCGGGTAGGGTCCCGTACCTCCACCATGTGCTCTAAACTGCAGTGATGAGGACGACAGACATAGGTAATTTGTGTTGTGGATGTTGGAGGTGTTACCATGGTTGGGAGACAACTGTCATGGGTGTGACAGAACTATGTATATCCAGCAGTGGTAACCTCTATGTAGGTAGTCTGTGTGCGCTCTGTGTTGTTTGAGTGCATTGACACAGTTACTTGCATATGTCTATGTCCTTCACCATATCTGTAGCTGTCATGGGAGGTACATACCGTGTAGGACATTGTGGGGTGTGGAGGGGTACAGTTACCTACATGTCCATAGCTGACACACCATGTCCGCTGACACATTCCATGTACAGGTATTACAGGACTAGTGTGCCACTGAGTATATCGATGTGGAGCCTATTGTACACTTGTTGACCCTGTTCCCCCCTGACACATGCAGTGGTGGGCAGGCATGTACATATGTGGTGGTTACTGCTGTCAGTGTTTTTGAATGGGGTATGGTACTCCAGTATCCACACTGGTGTTCACTCCATGCCTGTGACACCAGGCACCTTTAGCAAGACATCTGCACACATGTGCCTCACACAGTCTATATATATATATATATATATATATATATATATATATATATATATATATGTATATGCATTGATATAGTTATATCTGTATATGGATATATATCTGTTTGTATATATGTATATATAATATGTATATATAGATGTAGATATATACATATAGATGTGGGGAGAGAGGGGGAGAGAGTGAGGGGGTGGGACAGAGAGTGAGAGATAGTCATAACAGACATATCTGTTGTCAGTCAGATCTATCTGTATATGTGTAAGTCTCTACAGATTTCTATCTATATATGTATGTGTGTATTACATATATCTGTACGTACATATTCTACCAATCTCAATGTCTGTGCAGTAAGTTAGAACCTGGTTCAAGGCTCCTGAGAGCACGCCAGCAGTACCAGACTATACTCCGTATCATGCATTTTGGCCCCAGGACTCGGGACAAAACAAAAAGGGAGGGGGTGTGTCCATATTCATGGAGGACACACACCTCCAGGTTAGTGGCAACACATGTAGCATCACAGACCATCCAGGTGCAGATAACCGTAGGCAAACCTGCTATACAACTGGTAGCATGTTACAGACCACCCTCCCAATCTCAGGGACCACAGTCAGCCTTCCTGTAGACATTGGAGGATATGAATGTCCCACTACACACCATCATATTGGGATAGTGCGACTACCCTAACATACACTGGGTGCATTATTCTACCCCAAACACCCTAGCCCAAAGGTTCCCGGAATTCACTATATCAAATGCAATAGAACAGCTAGTGACCCTCTCCACCAAGGGCAGGCATCCTGTCTGGTGGACCCCAGAATTGAACAAATTGTATAACAACAGATGGTAGCTACTGCACGGCAGAGCATACTTCCATAGAGCTATGGCATCTCTCATCAGCAGTAGTAGAAAGATAAGTTTTGTTGTACAAACATGCAAGGCCAACAATGAGAGGGACATCGCTATGGTCCATTACACATAACCACAAGGCCTTCCTCTGCTATGTTACACACCTGGGTGGGAACCCTCAGTTGTGTTCACAGTTAGTTCACAGTGACATACGCTACACTGAACACACAGATAATGCCAACAGTCTGGCAGACAGGTTCAGTGCAGGTTTCTCCACTCCCTCACCCACACATGTGGAATTACTTATCCCAGCTGACTGTAACCTCTCTGTCATCTCAGATGTCCAGCTGGGAGCCACCCTCAGCAGAGCTGTAAACACAGCATCAATGGGACCCAATGGAATTGCAGGTTGCATGCTACGTGAACTGCAAGAGGAGCTACACATGCACATTACATGCTATTCAGCCGTAGCCTTACTACAGCATATGTACCTGGACACTGGCATACAGCAACAGTAGTCCCACTCTACACAGGAGGCACCTCTACAGACCCATTGTAACAGCCCCATAAGCTTAACCAGCCTGGTCTGCAACACTATGGAAAGGATCATTATGGTACCCATACACAGAGACATTGGGGACTTAGACACTTGATCCCACCCGGTTTGGCTTTGTAGAGGGCAGATCCTGCCTTATGAACCTGGTTGACCTTTTCAAATCAGTCACTATAGCCATTGCTGAGGGCATAGCAGTCCATACAGCTTACCTGGACTTGCCTACAGCATTCGACACAATACCGCAGTCTGCCATCATAGACATGATCAACAGCTGACATGTAAATCCATATGTCACATGATGGGTTGCAAACCAGCTAACTGATAGAAACCTTATAGTCAACCTCACTGGTGCCATGTCAGACTCAGAGCCAGTCACATGTGGTGTCGCACAGGGCTCTGTCCTGGGACTGCTCATGTTCGGCATATCATTCTCAGACATGGAAGCAGACATGGGAGGGTAGTGGCTGACAATATTCAAAGATGACTGCATACTAGGCACCATAGGCGATACACCTGCAGACACATACATCCTACTGACAGGCCTCATGGACACCAACTGCACGTAATGTATACTCATACCCTTTTGGACGGACAAGGTGCCTACATATTATCACACAGACAATAACCCACTGAGTACAGACAAAGTAATCGGAGACCTGGTGACACTGTGCAATGCTGACCTCTCATTTGACACCCATGTTGCCGAAGTGGTTGGATGGACTTACTACCTTGCCCACCTTATCATGAAGGGATTAACATCCACATCAAAAGGGGTCATTGTACCCCTATACTCCTCCCTTATCAGGCCCATGACTGTGTACTATGCCCCATTTGGTATGTACCTCACCTGGCACTTGCAACAGCTACGGGAACCCCATGAGTACATCACCAGGAGGATCAAGGGTCTGCAACAACTGTCATATGCTGCCAGACTAACGTAACTCATGCTCTATTCCATAGCATACTGCCTACGTAGGGGTGATCTGTGCCTGATGTAGTAGGCCATGTCCAATCTGGTAGTGATGGACATGTTCCACCTCATACAATCCAAATCCATCAGAAGCATGACAGCTATGGATTTAAACCTCAGCACACATATGTATAGGACATACTGTAGGGACAGATCCATCACTAAGAGGCTTCCCATACTGTGGAACAGGATCCCAGTTCATGTTAGGCAGAGACCCTCACTGACACTCTTCATGTGCATTCTTGACAAGTGGATGGGAGATCATAGGTTTGCAGCAGGGTTCTTCTCTGTGTCACTACTAGACAGAGGCACAGTACACTAATGCTATTATGTAGGGGGGTCTTCAGTGTGTCACTATTATACAGAGGCGCAGGTTTCTAAATCTATTCTATACACTGTCTGCAGATAGCCTAGTATTAAACTATGCCACTGTGAAACTACATCTGTCTATGTATTTCTACATCCCTCTCTATCTATGTATACACATATGCATATTACATATATATATATATATATATATATATATATATATATATATATATATATATATATATATATATACATACATATCTCGATATACATGCATATACACATGTTTTTATATATATATATATATATATATATATATATATATATATATATATATATATATATATACTACTTTTTAGTTCCACATATGTATACAAACAGTAACGTACTGCTGAACACCCATTACTGTACCACCTACTTGTACATTGCAATACAACCTACATTGCTATGTGCACATAGCTACCATCACATACATATGTATGTGGAGCCTTCAGTGACAGTTTCAGTATGTCCCCGTCCCTATGCACATCCTCATATACATAGATACAGACCAATAACACATCTGGAGGGTTCACAGTATGTAGAGTATTATAGTAGTACTTTACATTACCTGTGTTTGTTGCAGCTGCTTGTGTAGGCTTTCAGTTGCTTGGCCTGCTGTCTGCCTCTTTGCTTTGTTGTTTCAGGTTTGTTATTTCTTTCTCTTTCTTTCTTTCTTTTTTTTTTTTTTTTTTTCTCTCTCTCTCCCTCTCTCTCTACCTCCAGTGGGTGCAATGACAGTATTGCATGTGTGGACTGGGAGTACAGGATGCTTTTGTAGGTATCTGCACATGTCCATGTGATGGCCTCTGCACCAATTGTTAGCCAGCATTTACTAATTGCATGCAGCCTGTTGTGTAGTGATTGCAGTTCTCACTGTGATTTCAGGCCTGGGCTATAAAAAGGTCTGTTAGGTAGGCGTAGCCCTTTCAGATTATCAGGGTGGGGACCATGCTGGTTTGCTGTGGACACTGTTCTGTGAGTGTAAGGGTTGGTATGTCTCTCATATTTCAGGCTGTGTTGTAGACACTGCAATGCATGTTGTTCTGTAAGCTGAGTATTCCTTCCTCCAGTGTCCTGTTCTCCGTGTGTATGTAAACAGACACCTACGACTAGTAATACTGTGTATATGGGTGTGTGTGCTTTCCTGTGGGGATTGTGGTGTAACTGGTATATAGCAGTGGCTCTTGCAATCTGTTGCTATGGCTTCAATATTTGGCCTTTACATTCACTCTTTGTATGCCTGCTAGGTGACTTTCCTGTTATGTGTTGCTATGGCTTTCCTATTTTCTATTTACATTCACAGCTTGTAATGCTTGCTAAATCTGTTTGGCCAGCAATTCCCTATGTGTTTGTTGTGGTAGGATGTTACTGCATGCAGTATGGTCTGGCCATGGTGTGGGCCTTGACACTTACAGGGCTATTTGATCATGCTGCTGAGCAGGCCTCAGATACTCTCCAGTGCAATTTTTATCAGCCTCATGGAATGGTACATAGCAGTGGGTTACTCCAGTGACATATTCTGATACTCTGCAGTTGTGACTGTGGGTTATTTCAAGCATATGTATTAGTACACCATTTGTGCTGTGCAGGTGGTGCATACCTTCAGTCAGTCATAGTTACCATTGCATGTGTAGTTACACCTTTCTGCCTACTGTTAGTACATTTGGTAGGGTGTCAGTGGGGCACAGTTGACATTTGTTTTCACATCAGAGACATCCCTGTAACTCAGTCACAGTTGCTATGTCTGAACTCTTAACTATTCAACTATGGCAGTGTTTATCCTGCTCTGAGTATGTGTGTGGCTTGCCAGATGCTACTGTGACATTATTACCTAGTAGCTACCAACTAGCATGACTGTTTCTCAGTACACAGTACTATTTTACAAATCCACTAGATTTGACAGTAAATATACATGACATGCTTTTTGTACTAGACTTGTATAATCCCTTTACATTAATTCCTACTATTTTATGATATATTTCTTTCGGCACAATGTCCTTGTATAGCCCTCATGGCTTAGTGGTAAGTCATGTAGACTAGTGTTTCCACAGGTCCTGGGTTCGATAATGAGGGAGGTATTTTATTTTGCTGCTGAGAAAACTACAGGCCTTGTCATTCAGAGTGACTAAGGCACTTTTAAGCAGTTGTAAGCGGGTTAGCGCTGGTTTGCGCGGAGGTCACGCATGCACACTGCCGCTTAGCTTCGCACACACCCGCTTACTACTGCTTAAAAGTGCTTACTCTCGCGCACACCCGCGCTATTTTCTTTGAAAGAAAAGTAAATGGGGAGATAGGAAAGTGGTGAAAAAGGGGTCACAAAGAGGGTAGGACAGTAGGAAAACAAGCTCGGGTTTTGCAGGAGGGATGTAGGAAAGGCCCATAGCTGCCCATTTCTTCATCAGCAACAGCTGTGCATATGTTTGTAATTTGGTGTGAAATTTGAAACCTTCCACCCCTGAGAAAGGTGTAAGGACAACAATAATACTTGTTGTACAGCCAATTGTAATTGCGAGTTTACATGTCCAGCAGACATGTGTGCAAAATGGGCAGCTATGTATGGGGTGTAATTTTTTTGTGGGTACGGAGTGCCCTTTTTTTTTTTTTTTCAGGTGAGAGTGGTATGTCAGGTACAGGAAGTCGGTATAGCTGTGGAGGTAGGTTGGGGAGGTTAACAGACAAGACAAACAAGACGCATACAGGGGCGGTGTATGACACATGGGGGGGTTACACAATTGACGGGGATGGATGTTTGGATATCTCGAGCCCATGAGCCCACAGATGGCAACAGTGGAACTGAGATCCCCACCCATGGGCAGTTGCCACTGTGCCTTCACTGCCCAGGACGGGGCTGTGCTGGGGGCTGTGTAGACCGGGCAGCAGGCATGCCCATGAGTTGTGCCACCTGTGCCTCAAGCTGGCGTAGGGGCCCAAGCACAGCTTGCCGGCTCTCCCTACGCACCACAGTCCGGACACTATGGAGGGTGAGTGGATGTTCTCCTCCGGCCACGCTTGCAGAGGGGGGCGAGCCCCATCCCCTGCAGCCCTTCCACCTGCAGGTGGCACAGGGCCACCGGAGGAGTGTCTGGCCTGGGCACTACTGCCAGGTGCACTCGCCAGATGAAGTGGGAGAGGTGGGTCCGCTGGAACCCGCCTTCCCTGTCGTCCTATGTTTTGCATTATGTTATGACAGTTTGGGTTAGTAACGTACAATACCATTCACAATTAGTTATAACAGCATGCATTAGTATTCCCATTAACCAAACACCCATAAATTCAAGCCATTGAACAGCAAGCATAACACATGCATAATTTGAACAGCAATATACATTCCAACAACATGCAGGGTTGATTGATGGCAACAGGCCATCAGGTTTGGATGCATGAACAGGGCAGATGCATCAACGTACATGCAAATATGTATGAACCAACAGGACAAATGTCCAGGGGTGTTAATTGTGATTGCACATACCCATTTCACGTGGAATGGATTATTTGTGGTTATAGGGTAGGGTGAAGAAATATTTAATTAACAACTTCAAATACCTATACATATGCTGTACATTTCTACTAGCTGCAGATATATACACATTACAGGTCTGCCTACAGTTTCCTATGTGATAACTACTTCAGGTTGGTGATAGGAATGTTACTGCTACATCAATATACATTTCATATTTATTCATACACATTCATATCTGGCTCTGTTCAGCTACATCATCCTGCTACATTTGCTTTATATGGCTATAGACAACTGTGGATGTTTGGTATTTCAGACAACCATACTATCTGCATATTGCAGATTGAGAGCAACATATCCAGAGTTTGGGACACACATTCCAGCTTCAGTACTGTTTTCAACACATGTTGCTGTTTGGTTCTGCCTGTCACATTCATTTCATTCTGTACTGACTGCAGTATACTTTATTCAGGTGTTATTACTACTTTATTGGTGGATTCATATCTCTTTCTCACACTCTCTCACTTGTTTTATTTTTACAATTTAGGATGGTACTTAATTCTGGGCTTTATTGACATGTTTTACCTTTAGTTATAACAATCCTTTCCAACTGTCTCACTTATGTCATGTTTCAAAATTTCAACAGGGATATATTTCACACATGTGTTTTACTCAGCTTCTGCAGCTGTACTTTTCAGCCTGCTGCAGGTTATGTACTATTATATTACAGGTGGGACATCTTTATTTCAGACTTGTTTCATTTTTATGTTTGGATTACAGGCTGCATCACACTTTTGTAATCAAGTAATACTTGCAAACTCTCTTACACTGTTACTTGCCCATTTTATTAATTAGTGACTACACTGCACTCTTTTGCTAACTGTCATACCTATATATTTATTTACAGTTACAGGGAGAGAATTACTGACCTGCCTGGTGGCGCAACCGCACCAGCCCATCGCCATAGGCTCAACGGTTCGCAGAACGGACACCTGCAGCTGTAATATAAATGAAGTAATATTGGAATACACATCTCCATAATATCAGCTAGGTTAATTTCTTACATACATAATTACATGTAACTTACTCAGTAGTGGGGCATTGGGCATTTTCCGGGCCTCCTGGATCCAATGGTTCAGTTGGTCCTGCTTCCGTCTCTTCAGGTCCGCATGGTGGTGATGGACCTGCTCACCAGTCCTTGGTATTCCTGTGGCACTGGTGAGATCATGTGCCAACCGGTCCCACACCTCAGCCCTATATGCTCCCCACAGGACCTGGCCCTGCATGAGTTGGGCCTCATGATTATGGACGAGGAGCCAAACCATATATTTGGACTCCTCAACGCCCCACCTCTGTGCTCAGAAGCAACTACCCTCTCCTACACCTGACATCCTGGCTGCAAGTCAGTTCCACAATCGGTTATGCTGTGTATTCCCACCTATGGGGCTGATATTTGCCATTTTTCCCGCACTTATCTGTGATTGGCCATTTTGGAATTGTATCAGCTTCACAAAACCTGCTTTGCCATGCTCCTCTTTCTATTCATTCCTATATATATGCTATTACTGCATTTTTAAGTGCAACTGTCATGGCTTAGTGGTTTAGTACTTTGACTATGGTGCATGGTATCCTGGGTTCGAACCTGGCCATTGCTTTTTATATTTTATGACTGTCTACACAGGCTAGGAGGTGTGTCTGTGTAAAGGCAGTTTTGATACAGCTTGCTCAACGCTGCCCATCAGTTAGCTTGTTGGTGTGGTGCGCAGCTCCGCGCAAACGGATCACGCTGGTTTATCCGTGGTTTGGCTGTCAGCAATCATATTACACTCATCTCAGCTACAGGCACACAGTTTCACCGTGTTAAAATGCTGCTCAAACCCGGGCACTCATTTTACACCTATTAAACCACTGCTTACCTACGGGCACTCATTTTACACCTGTTGTAACACTGCTCACCTACGGGCACTCATTTTACACCTGTTAAAACACTGCTCACCTACAGGCAGATATCCTCAACTTGTTACACTGTAGCTCAGCTATAGGCACATCTGACATTTTTTTTTTTTTTTTATTATCTCACATTTCTTCAAAATACATGGTCCATTTCATTACATTTTACATAAAATATAATTTTATACATGTACATATATGTCAGGGAATTGTTTCGTGCTTATTTCACTGAAAATAAAAATTGATGTTGTGGGGGCTCGAACCATGACTGCCTGCTCTTCAGCCAACGTCTCTACCGCTACACTATTGCTTCTTGGCTTACTTTTCATATGTAGTTCTTATATGCTTTTCCACTGACTGCTAACTGTGGCTAAGCGCCGGGCACGCCCGTGCAAACGAGCGCACTCACGGGCAAACATCTTTACAACTTATAAAAAAAAATATAAGATGTTCATTTATACATTTTATGATCATAGTCTGTGGGGGCATGTGGGGGCATGTGTTGTGTTGGGTTTATTCACATTTACACGAACTCTGTCGTGGGCGTTTACATTTGGGACTTTTACTCTTCTGGGGGCATGTCCGTTTGCAGGGCTCGCCCCACAGACACGGACACGCCCCCTACTGTCTTGCATGGACCATGTTAGCCTTAGGTGTGATTCAGCATGCCCTCATGCATATGCATGAGATGCTGACATCACATGATATGCTGACGTCACACCGTTTAACTGCAGCCTCCTTGTAAGCCTTGTAACTCTTACACGGAGGCTTCGTGAATCCTGCTCACTATTTCCACTTTTTCTGTAGTTTATGTCCATCACACTATGCCATACCTTAATATCTATATGACAGTGCAGAGAAGTGAGATAGTCTGAGATAGATGTTTCCTCTCACTCTGCCCCTGTCTGTCTATATATATATATATATATATATTAGTACTAAGCTAACTACCCTTGTGAGTCATTTTGAACCTAGCCAATTATCCCTTGTGAGACTCAAACCCTGCACCTTGTGTTTGTAAGGCAAGCACCTTAACCACTAGGCCACCCTATATATATATATATATATATATATATATATATATATATATATATATATATATATATATATATATATATATATATATATATATATATATATATATATATATATATATATAGATATATATATATATATATATATATATAGATATATATAGATAGATACATATGTGCATATATATGCAGATAGCTAGATAGACTGAGATATTTATATAACTATATATATATATATATATAGATATATATATATACACACACACACACACACACACACACACACATATATATATATATATATATATATATATATATGTATGTATATGTATATGTATGTGTGTGTGTCTGTGTGTGTGTGTGTGTGTGTGTGTGTGTGTGTGTGTGTGTGTGTGTGTGTGTGTGTGTGTGTGCATACATAAAACCATAATGTAAGAAAATCCAAAATACTCTGCATTAGTCCACTGGATAAAAAAATGCCTTGTTAATGTTACAATTCATGTGCATTATCACATAAACCTTTAGCAGGATACAATAAACTTCATGTAGGCTTCCCGTTAAGCTTACAGGGAGTTTATGTGTTTGTGCAGTGAGCAGAAGCGGTGATTAAATATGCATGCCATGCACTGCATTTAAAAGTAATCAAGAGTGATTCTGAGGTTGGCAGCAGTGTTGCCAGCCAATAATTTATTTATTTATTTATTCTATTTTTACATTTGTTGATTGGGATTGTCCGACTAAGCTGAAGAGCCCTTTTTCAGCGGAGGCCCGAGGAGAAAAGCTCCAACATATTATACAATTTTCATTATAAATTAGCATTAAACAGCAATGTTACAGGATTATTACAAGGCATTAAGTAGCAATACGATGTTATACAGCATCAGTAATCAGGAGTATAGCATAACTATTCCAAGATGTATAAAAATAAATATGTTATTAAGATGAGTATAGTTTTTGGGGAAAGTGGTTAAAAAAACTCAGTTTTGTCATGATGTAGTTGCATGAAGGCAAGACAATTACAATAGAATGTTTCTCTGAGGCAATTTGCTTAATAGATTTTAGAACACAGAAGAAATAGTAAAGGAAGATTAGAGACCGCTAGTAAGAAGAGTGAGTTAAGGGCAGAAAGTAAATTAAGGTATTGGAAGTAGGGGATGTTAAGGAGGACGAATGCATTGGTAGGACTATGACTTTTAAAATGCTCTTTGGTGGCTGTCTTAAATTGTTTAGGATGTGTAAGGGTCCTGATGTCTAGTGGGAGCCTATTCCAGGCAATAGTGGGGTGATAGCTGTTCATGTTGTGTCCAAATTTAGACTTGGGTTTGTAGATTTGTAGTAGGTGTTGGTTAGAGCTTCGGACAGGTCTGGAGGAAGAATAATGGAAGATAAGAGGGGGATAGTGCTGGGCAGTAGGAAGGCTGGTATAGGATAGAATGGATGATCTGGAGCTGAGAGAGAAGAAGCTGGTGGGGTAATTCAAGCCAGTTTAGGTGTTTTAGAGAGAGAGAGTGATGAGATTTGTAGTTTGTCGGGCAGCAAATCTAGCTACCTTGTTGTAGGTAGATTCAGCAAAAGCAGGCTAGTTACCATCCAAAGGATTCCAACGTAGTAGACACAAGAAATGCTGGATAAAGACCAAGGAATCCACCACAATGTAAGAAAATATAGCATTTATTCCACAATGCAAGACCAGAGAACGAGCGCTTTCACATACGTCGAGTATGCTTCATCAGGTTACATTTTAATGAACATAGTCACTCAACTTATATACTGAACTAAGCAGTTTGATTAAGTAATCAAACAATTATAATAATAATTACTTAATTGATCAAGTGGTCAAATAATGAAGCATTTGTTAAGTTTTTAAACAGACATAGCATCATTCTGCTTCTGTTCCTTAGTCTAATGGCATAAGTTAAAGCAACTGCATCAACGAGTAGGTAGATTTAAGTATGGTCAGGAGTGCTGAGTTAAGATTTGTAAGAATTTGAGAATTGTACATTAGACTGGGTAGAAGGTAGGTAAGAGAGAGAGTAAACTTGGTTTCAGAGGTAAGGAATTTCTTGTTACAGTAAAGGAGCCCTAGTTCTGAATGTGTCTGTTTGATACAGTTGTTAACATGCAAGTCAAATTTAAGCTGATCATCGATGGTTATGCCTAAGAGCTTAGTATTGGAGTCTACCTGAATAGGAGTGTTATTAAGGGACTGTATGGAGAAGGAGGGTTTAATATTTATGAATGTTTTAGGTAGGAAGAGTAACAGCTTTGTTTTTTTAGGGTTAAGGAAGAGCTGGTTGTTGGAGAGCCATGTTTCAAATAAGTTAAAAGATGTCTGAGTAGCTGAGAAGAGCTTAGAGGGACAGCTGGCTGTGGTGATGACTATAGAGTCATCTGCGTATTGCACTAAAGATGAATGAGGACAGGGGGTATAGAGCTCATTAGTAAAGATATTAAAAAGTAAAGACCTTAGGATAAACCCTTGAGGTACACCCATTTAAACCATGTAAATAGCAAATTTCGTTAGCAGGATTGCTTGGAATGCCACAATGACTACCAGGGTTTATCATATAGTAATGCATATGGGCCAAACACAGTACAGCACAGTGTATACAGTGTGGAGTACTGTGAAATTCCATTCCAGGCTTTCTGTACAAGTTGTGTAAATGATCTGTAAGGGTAAATGGAGTGCCTTTTAAAATAAAGAGTCAGGGTAAGTTTGTGCATTGAATAGGGACACACAGGTGAATTGTAGGAATGAACACAGGGAAACAGGACAGGTGAGACTGGTCTATATTAGATCATCAAAGTGTTAATACTTTGAATGGTCTAATATTGAATGAAAACAGTGAACACTGAAAACAGCAAAGCTGCAGATAACCACATTTTTTCCTAGGGAAAGAATTCGGTTGTCCGTTACTGTGACTTTGCTATTGTCAGCACTGTGGTGGAAAATTACGGGTTGTGTTCAGGTAAGTGTGCAATTGTGTGGATGTTAGGGTTAGGCCGGGGTATGTGAGTTAGGGTTAGGGCACAGGTGAGGTGAGTGTGCGATAGTGATAGAATTTAGGGTTAGGCCGGGGTATGTGAGTTAGGGTTAGGGCACAGGTGAGGTGAGTGTGCGATAGTGATAGAATTTAGGGTTAGGGCAGGGTATGTGAGTAAGGGTTAGGGTGCGGGTGAGGTGAGTGTGCGATAGTGATGGACCTTTGGGTTAGGGTTTGGGTTAAGGATAGTGGATAGATAGTACAGTATGTATGTATAGTTTAATGTAGAGTTAGATGTAGGATTGTAAGTGTATGTGTGTGGATTGCTGTTTTCTGGTGTCCTTGTGTTGTGTGTGTGTTTCTCGGAACAGTGACTTTTTTCCCAGGGAAAAAAATTGCTGTTCTGAGCTTTCGATGTTTTTATATTTCGTGGTTAAAGGTTCGACATTGTATTCAATGCTGTGCTGTTTCGTTGAACTGATATAGACCCAGGTGAGACATCATAATGTACAGCAGATGACGGCATGTAAATGGAAGACAGTTGTAGTAAGAACACTAAACACATATCAACATGGTACAGTATGGACTGTACTCTGAAAATGTATATTATGTGACTATCAGACAAGGTGACATAACAATGGAGAAGATGTCTTTATGAGATAAGCATCCTGACATGAACAAGGTAGAGGGCATCTATCAGGTATGCTATATCCAATCAGGGTTGAGTGTATATTATGAAGTTTTGCAAATTAATTTTCCTGAATATGACTGTAATGTTAGCAGAGGTGTCCAACAAGTGGGGCACAGTTACATACTCAAAGACAGCAGTAAAAGAAGCACACACAATCATGGACAATATCAGAATAATACCACCAGTAATCCCATGTCTCTGACATAGCATATGTGATTCTGAGTGATCATAGATGGTTCTGTAGGAACACACTTGTACAATCATTATGACGTGTCATAATGTCAGCAATCTATAAGGGTAATCAAGCACATCATCCTAACACTGTAACATCTGCTGGAGGTGTTAAGAAGGACACTGCTATACCTGTATGTAATATTAGGATCACTGCAGGCTAGTTGACGGGTGTACATGGCACAGTCCACAATGTCATGAATGTAACCCATGCCATCAATGTTGTCAAACAGCTATGTATTTACTGTGTGCATCACTAGAACAGGTATCACACATGCATCTGGTGTAACACATTGATGGGTGTTCCACACCATCAAACAGTAATGTTTATGCAATAAAAAGAATACCATAGTGTGGCCAGTCAGATATGTGACAGCTCACTGTGGAAAAAGTGTTACACTTCAGTTACACATCACTGGAAGATGTGTAGGGAGGTACATGAAGAAGGGTGCATTGTACTCAGTTATTGGTGTGATGAAGGCTGTGAACTATGGAGGTATTCTGGCTTTTGATGTGGATGTCCTGCACACACTCAGCAGTTTTGTTACATAGAAAAGGAGTACTCAACACTCTGGACACATGCTGGTAGACATTCCACATACCATCTACCCAGGACACAGGTCACATGCAATTGGTCTGATTATAAGGTGTGATGTCTACATTATCCTTGATTTGTACATTTGTTTTCATAATGTAACAAATCCCCTCATTTATTTGGTTCATCTTATGTGTTGTCATGACTGTGGCAGAGATCTTTGGTGTGTGTTGATACTGTCTGTATTATATTAACATCACAGCTGGAGTCAGTGATTGCTTACAATCTGTAGTCCTCCAGACAGCTGTTTGGACACAGAATGCGTATGTCATTCTTGATGTCTGTGACTTAAATAATGGACAGGAAACAGTTTGGCAGACAGCCCTGATGTACGGACTTGATCACTGGACCAGAGATATATATCAGTTCACGCATTTTAATATATTTAGATGCCACATATGTGATCTAGTGGTCTACTCACTTGATGATATAGGTGTTTATGGCCACATCTGACAGTTTTGACTGAATAACTCAGTGTGGATTTGTGTCAAATGCCTTGGCCTGCTCAAGTTCCACAGGTTGATAGTGTTCTCATCACGCATGCTCTCGATGACCTCTGTCAGGACATTTAACAGATGTTAAAGACATGGTTAGCATTAACAACTCAAACATGTCTGTTGCACACAGCTGGGATATTCATATAGAAAAGGTCCATGCTTTCTCATCAAGGAAAAACATGCCCTACAAACCATGCATTGATGTATGTGAATAGATTGAAAACCCTGTCAGATATTGGGATTTCCGGGTCAGGTAAGTTGGGAATTTGAGGAAGCAAATTCAAACAAACAGGATAAACAAGATTAGACACAGGGACAGTGAGGGACACAAATGTTTGGGGAACACCATGACTGGAGTGAAGGAGGGGACAACGCAAGCTCATGCCCATCAAACATAAGGATAGTGAGAACCTAGTCCTCACCTGCAGGACTGTCATCAATGTCCCCACACTTGGCCATTTGCTGGAATGCTTGACATCTTCTCCTCCTACTGACCATGAGGGAGAGCAGCCTCTGCATCCAGCATAGGCATACACTAGTGGTGCCACGCATGTCCTTATGCACCAACCCTGGCATCTCCTGGCAGATGCTAAAATCCCCATCTTCACCAGTACTCCTGGAGGGTACCACAGCACCCACTGCTGGGGTAGTGCTACCTGTGGGTCAAGATAGTTCATAGGCAGCATAGGCAATAATACAGATGTTTATTAAGAAAACAAAGAGATGATGACCAAAGCTGTACATTAAGTATTGCAACAAAAAATTCAAATGATAATATTATGCTAAAAGATGCACACTGGGTCCCAGATGTGCTTAGCATAGGGTACTGGAGCCAGTGGAGCTGGTGCAGGCTGACCCACTGGGGTTGGCCTACCTCACTGTGTTGCGAATCATTTTGTGATTTGTAACAAATGGGTGACATGGAGGCATTTATGACACATAAAATAAAAAAAAAAATAAAAAAAAAAGATAAGGTTTGGGGTAAGAGAAAAAAAAAGATAAAATTAGTACCATCATATTTATCTAAAGTATTACATTTAAGTATATTCCTAACAACTACAAACTGTAATTATGGATTGCTCAAAGTTATCCTTGCAATGTGCATATTTTGCACATATGCTTGGTCCAATTTTACAGATTACAGTTAACAGGAGAGCCTTTATGCCACTTGTATAGAGTTTAATTTATGTAATATTGTTAAATAAATGCAGCATTGTATAGTTGTTACCCATGGTATTTGAACTCACAACCTCTGACCACAGTCTTACACTCGACTCCTAACGTTGGTTTGTGCTACAGACTAATGCATGCATGCCTGATTTCACAGTTAGTACATGCATGCTCACTTCGCTACTGTATGAAAAAACAAAAAAAATATATCTTTAACTTTTAAAACTACAATGTTACTTTTCTTGTGCTGCATACATATCATTTACTTCCGTCAGTCTCCCCAAATGATCAGCATGAGCTTGTCGATTCAACTCAATTTCAGGATTAGTTGTGAAAAGTAAAGAAAACAACAAAAGAGCATTATGCATACTAGTCTTGCCTATATTTAGCTTTCTATGTATTATAACTTCTCTTTATTAGCATACATACACAACTGTGGGATGTCACTAGTCTGAAACTCATCCAGCCAATGGTTGAGCATATCTCTCTTGTGTCTTTTAGGTCATTGAAATGAGGCCTACTCTGTTCTCCAGTGTGTGGGATGCCAGTTGCACCTTATATAGCCTTGCCTCAAACTTCTTCTGGAATACAGAATAGTTCCTCTGCAGAAGATTTTTGCTTTTACCAGGAGTCCAGTAAATATTCTGAACTCCTGAACACCCAACCTCTGCTGCCTAAATAGGGCATCTTCCCCTCTAATACCAGACACATCTAATCCCAAAAGTAGAGCAATAGCAAACGGTTTCCTGCCAGTTCCTGTTATAAAATTTATTGGTAGGGCACAAACCTGAGAAACAGTGCATTTGCACAATATTAAGTGGAGAACAACAGTGCCTACAGGGAGGAAAGCAATGTTTGAAACTGGAAGGTTAATTCGACACTTGACATTAGTTTGATGGGTGTCTGCTACTGTAACTGTTAGGTGATTTAACTTTGCTGATATGTACTGAGGGCATAAATGTCATGACCTGACATGTTTTTTAGTTTGGCTTTATACACTGATAAAATTGATTCTTGCAGTGTGGGATTCAAACCTATGCATAAGGGACAAAACAGTTTCTTCCACAGCAGTGATTTTCTATCTTTAGTCTTTTGACTTAGTCATGAATCATTCATAAATACAGATGACAGTTTGAGGTGTTAACATGTATGTGTGTGACCTGACAAGGTCATTCTATATAGGTTAATTTGTGTATGTGTCTTATTTAAGTGTGAAGGCCATCCAAGTCCAGATTGCAGAATTATACTTACAGAAACATAGTCAACAGTATATTATCAGTCATACATCTAAACACTCAAAACAGAGCAAGGGTGTCTTATCCCTCAATATCAGCTCCACAATTTATAATTATGTATAAAGGGATTCACTTCATAATCTCGAAATACTGAAACATCGAATTTCAGTATCTTAAGACCATGAAACTGAATCCACAAAACACCAAAACTACAAAACCCTTAGTCCAAAACTGCGAAATTCAAAAACCCAAACAAATCGCACATACAGCACCACACATACACCAAAACACCCACATCACAATTTAAAACACAAAACTACACACACACATACACAACTCATACACACATAAGCACCCCCCTGCACCCCACACACCCCCTACCTATATAAGGGCCATTGTACACAATTGTGAGGTTGCTGATGGATGACTGGAGAGGCACATTGACATACCCTAACCGAGCTGTGCTTACCTTCATGATTAGGTGGGTATATGGTATGTTTCTGTAATCACTACAGACACATGGTTGTCACATGCAGGATATCTATCACATTGTGTCCCCAGGTCTCTTATTGCTCCTGATGTACTTACTGGGTTAACACTTATGTGGTTATTTCTGGCCATGTACTGTGTTTCCACAGGGGTTGACTATACACTATTCTGCATTTAGCTTGTTGACATGGCTGTGGCACCACTTGTCTGTTTCTATGTGTGCCTTTTGTAGGCTGCTTGTGTCAGCTGGAGGGTCCGATATGGTGGGTAGTTTGTAGTCCTCTGCGAACCTGTTCAGACAGAGTCCTTCCATGTTGACCTGTACCTATGTGACATATATAGCATACAAGAGAGGTCCCAGGACCATGCCTTGTGGGATTCCAGTTGTACCTGGTTTGCAGTCTGCCATGGCTGCAGCATGTCTGACCAGGTCAGTTCTGTCATTGAGCTGGTTTGCAACCCATCTACTTGCATAGGGGTTTATAGTTAGGCTGGTGAGCTTATCTGTACCGCCAACTAGGGTATTGTATGGAAGGGTTTAGCAAGGTCCAGATAGGATGTGTGATCCACATTCCCCACATCAATGGCCTTGGTGCGCATTTCACATGAGACAGACATGTGTAAGTGGCAGGATCTGCCCTATGACAGCCACACTGGGTAGGGTCCAATGTCTGTAGGTACCTAATCTCGTTATTCATGGGATCCATGATCATCCTCTCCATTACTTTGCCAACCTAGATAGTCAGGGTTGAGGGGTGATAGTTTGCAGTATCCATTCAGGCACCCCCTTTGTGGTGAGGGACCACTGTTGCTGTACACTGCTGTTTGGGTACATATCCTGTGGTAGGACTGATAGTGTGCAGTACTGCTATTTGCTGTTCCATTCTTCTTACAGTACTTGTTGGACACAACCCAGGACACCATCTGGTACCACTGACGCTGTGTGCTGTGCTTTGTGGATGCTGGCTGTTACCTCAGCATCTGCAATGTCAGGGGGGCAGCACTCTGCTGGGATTGATATTTGGCAGTTAGGTGCTGGTGGGGAGTTTGCAAGGAATCTGTTAGGTAGGATGTTGGCAATGTGTATGGGTTTGGTGTATTGTTTGTGATATTAGAGTGCTGCAGAGCATATCTGTGGATTATCACCATGGTTCCTACCATCAGCTTTCTCTTACACGGGATTTCGGGCTGTTCCTGGATCGCAATGGCTGAATGGAGTCTTACATGGCTATTAGACTCCGTGCAAGCTGCCATAGCTGTTATAAGGAGACATAGGAGACTTGCTGAGGGTGGTGACAATGGAAATGCTGCCAGACAACCCACAGTGAGGAGACGGAGAAGAGTGTACAGGTCCAGGGTCACCTACCAGAGGTTACATGAGCTGGAGATTGTGGAGCGCTATAGAGTGGACAGAGACCTCCTGCAGCAAATTGTCGAGCTGTGCAGGCCATGCCTCACACACAGAACCAACAGAGGGGAACCCATCCCAGTGGAAACCAAGGTATGTGTTGGCCTAAGAATACTAGCAACAGGTACATTGTCTGCATACAGCAGCTTTGTTGATCTGTCCCCTCCAACCTGTTTGCTAATGTAGTCCATCACCAGTATGAACAGCAGTGGGCTCAGAGCTGAACCCTGATGTACACCCACTCTCACTGGGAACCCCTCTGTGAGGCCGAACACTGTTTGTACTTGAGTCACTGTGTCCTTGTACATAGCCTGCACTAATTCTACCAATGTTTCTGGGACGTCAAACCACCACAGGACTGCCCAGATTAGCTTTCTTGTGACCTTGTCATATGCTTTCTCCAAGCCTAGGAATGCCCAGTTGGACTCTGTCCTCATTTCTAGCTTCTTCTCAAGTATCTGTCTCAATGCAAACACTGGGCCAATTGTGCTGCATCCTGATCTGAATCCAAACTGTTCATCTCCCATCTTACATTCTACTACCCTGCTTATCCGTTTATCAATCACTCTCTCCAGAACTTTCATGCAGTGTGGTAGGAGTTTGATCCCTCTGTATTCCTCAGAGTTGTGGATGTCCCCTTTGTTCTTGTACACTGGCACAAGTATGCTTATTCTCCAGTCATCTGGGATACGCCTTTTTCTCCACACTGCGATTAGTACCCTGAGGAGTCATTTCAACCCTATCTCACCCAGCATCTTTATTATATCTGCTGTCACCTCATCTGAGCCTGCAGCTTTCCCTGACTTCATCTTCCTTAGTGCTGTTCTTACTTCTTCTAAGGTGGGCTCCTATTCTTCTCTAATTGTAGGCTGTGTCTGGGGCAGTACAGCTTCTGTGGGGTTTTCTTCATTCAGAAGCTGCTGGAAATACTCCTTCCATCTGTCTTTGATGTCCTGTGGGCTGGTAAGCAGGTTGTTGCTGGCATCTTCTTTATCTTTCTGTCTTTGCCTTAAAACCTGATATAGTTTCTTTATGCCCCTTACAGGGTCACTTTCCAGACGTTTGTAGAGTGCATCTGATGCTCTATTCTTTGCTATTACAACTTCTTTCTTAACTTCTTTGTTAGCCAACCAATAGTCCTTCCTAGCCTGGTTAGTCTTTTCTATCTCCCATTTCTCCCTGCACTCCTTTCTTTTGATGACTTCCTGGACTTCTGCATTCCCCCACTAGCTTTCCTTATGTACCTTATACCTGACTCGGCCACATATCTTTTCTGTAGTCCTAGGCGTTGCCACTCCTGTTCAACTCCACCTCTTTCCTCCACTTCTTGGGTGCTAGAGCCCTGAGTAATTCCTTGAACTGCTGTACTTTCTCTCCAGTCAACTTCCAGATCCCCTTAGAGCCTTCTCTGACCACTGCTTGCAGCTGATTGTGGTAATGGCTGTGGGCCGACTGTTTCACTGGGGATGACTTTGCAATCTTTTTCCTTACTAGCAGAAAGTCATGACTCTGTCTCTCTTTCTGAACCTTGTGTTGGCCACTATCAAGCTATTTGTCAAAGAGAAGTATAGAATGGCTTCTCCTACATTATTCCTGTTACCCCACCCATGTGGACCCAGGTAGTCCTCATATCCTGTTCTGTCTGTCCTGATATGTGCATTAAAGTCTCCCATTATCAACACCAATTCATGTTGCCTTTTACCTAGTAGGTCCCATTCTTTTCCTCACTATAGCATACCATTACACTGGAGTCAGATTATCCCTCACTGCCTTCTGAAGCCTCTCTCTCACCACAATTCCTACCTTTTTCTCACCTGAGTAGTAGAGTCTGGGTCCCACGCCAAGTGGCTTTGCTGCACTGCCTCTCCATCTCATCTCTTGGATACATAGGATGTCCAGCCTCCTCTGTATCAACATGTCCAAGCTGCATTCTGTCTACACGTAGCAATTCTCAGTTCATATTTGGCAGGTTGGTTGGTTTTATGTCCAGCTTTCACTCAACAGGGCTATCAGGTAACCCAGGCTGTGCAACTAGACAGACAGACAGCCAGTAGCTTATTGGCCCAGGGCTGTTATGGTATGGCAGGTGCACACTGGCCAATCGGGCACACACACTGGCCAATAGAGGCACATATAGGGTCCCTGGCATGGGTAGGCTGGGTTCTCACCCACTTTATTACCAGTAACTACCCATGCCCATGTTTGGCGACATTAGTTGTCATGACTGAATCACCTAGAGCCATATTTACATTGAGTGGCTAGCTCTGCCACAACATGCAGTCTGTGATCCATGTTCTCCTATCTTGAGGATACTGCACACCACAATAGATGCTCATAGCAGTTGGTCTGTACAGCTCTTCCCCCTATAGGGCACCATGTAGAGTCTGTGCTGCCCACAGCTACATTCATTCGTGAGTTTGAGATGGAAACACTCAGCATGTTTTTCAAACATGGGAAAAACCCCACAGAGTCACAGGGAGAACATGCAAACTACAAACAGGCATTGGTCAGAGGTCAGGATCAAACCTTGTACCTTGTGCATGGGAGGCAAAGACCTTAACCACTAAGCCATCTGGTCTCATAGTGAAACACAGACATACATATGTACCTGTGCTCTATGATGTTCTGACATGTTGCAAACTGTGTGACAGTCATACCTGAATGTGTATAACTAATGACAAGTACATGTTTTAGGGGAAGAAACAGGGATCACAGTACACATTCGATATAGAATCCAGTCCTCAAGTAGTCTGTCAGCAGTGCAAGTCTAATCCAAGAAGCATTGTGGATGACCAAATGCAGCCAAGGAAATGCTGGAAAAGACCAGGGGAGGACAGAACAAGACCTCCAAACATGCATACAAAATTTAAACAACCAAGCACTGTGCCAAGCAGCAGTACTGTAGTAATGCATCAAAGGGATTCCGCATTACAAAAGTAGGTGCACACAATCCAAACATAAGGGAAATGGAAATGCATATGTCATGAACACATGCCATGACAGACGCAACACAGAGATGTTCAGTGGCCTAACAAGAGCCTGTCAGAATCTGTGTCAATACATATACACACACACCAATGACATGGAATAATAAATGGTAGGAGATGTACAAATAATGCTATATAAGGACTCTCTGGTTGTGCAGATGAACTGTGACCAAATACTCCTGGTAATAGATAACACACAAGTATATCAGGAACAAGGATGTAATACAAGCAATTGCCAGCACCTTGTGTGCATATGTCCTGCATGTGTATAATGGTCAAATAGTTGACACAAGGTAGCATTATAACAATACAATTATATGATAATGGATGATAATGCAAAGAAAGGTTAATGCAAACCATGTATATGTGCAAGGTGTAGGCCAGACCTACAAAGGTGAAAGGGAGGTGAACAGCATGGACCTACATCAAGGACGACATGCCAGCAAAGCAAAGTGGGCGAACAATAAAGCAGAACAACTCTAAGGGGACATAATGCATATGCATGTGTATACCACATAAGATAGTGTGGAAGCCCATCCAAGCTACATTCAAGCAAATGTCAAATACACGTCACATGGGCAGACTGCATTGCTGACAGCACTAAACATGGCTGTATACAAATCACACACACCGTAATCTGCAATCATCAACAGTAAGAGGCATACTGTAGGTACACAAAATAATAATCAATATCACATATACATATATACTACAAAAGGAGAAAAACACCTGTGGTAATATATGTATATATATACACATGGATTCACTTTATAATCTCAAAATACTGAAATCTTGAATTTCAGTATTTCAAGACCATAAAGCTGAACGTTCCAAATCCCGAAACCCCAAAACCGTGAAACACAAAATCATACACATAAGCACACCATACTGCACATACGTCATCCAACCCACACCACAACAAACAAAACACAAACAAACACAAACAAACAAACCTACAATGCAAATAAGCAGGGGGGCAAGCCCCCCTGCAACCCCCATTTGGGGACCTGCACCCCCCTACTTATATATACTAACTCCGAGATCACACAAACAGGAAAAGACAGCAAACTCACACCCAGACATTCCACACTCCCTCGCAGAAAGACACACACATAACACATATACAAACTCCAACACATACAACACTTACACACTCATACTTTCACCTACCTACCCTAACCCACACATACAACTTACAAACACAATCACATACATTCAAAGTCCCACCCAAAACCCTTACAAAACACTTACTTACCTTAAATCTCACCTACATCCAAACACAACACCAGACACCATCCACACAAAACACCAGATGTAAGGAAGCATAAAGCCATAACCACTAATTTGAGATATTCAAATTCGCGATTATGCACTACACTATTTTAAAAATTCCTCTTTATAGTCTCAAGATACTGAAATTCAAAATTTCAGTATTTCGAGATTATAAAGTGTAACTATATATATATATATATATATATATGTATATCTATATATATATATATATATATATATATATATATATATATATATATGTATATATATATATATTTATATATATATATATAAATATATATATATATATATGTAAAGGATTGGTACTGATCCCCGAAGGAACTTTTCACCGAAGCACAAACAGCCAAGCATACTTCTGTGAAAGTGCTTTTTACCGAAAAATCACTTTCGAGGAAGTATGTCTACAGCTACAGGGAGTCATGGGGAATGACTGTTGCGGACATCGTAATACGGTGTGGGGACATTCCCTTTTCCTCACTGTAGTGCGATCTCCGAGTGAGAATATTAAAGTGGGGGGTGGAGGGGGGCTTGCCCCCCCAGCATAAAAGTAGATTTATTGCTTTTTGTTTCTAATGCACTTTAACAAAAGCACTTTTTTGGTGAAAGTGCTCTCATTAAAGTGTGTTCGGTAATTGTGGATTTGGACTACTGAACTTTCGTTCAATAGTCCTAGATTCATATATATATATATATATATTCATAGATTAATACTATGCTAACCACCCTTGCGAGCCATTTTAAGCCTAGCTAATTATCCCTTGTGAGACTCAAACCTTACACTTTGTGTTTGAAAGGTAAACACCTTAACCATTAGGCCACCCATATATGCATGCATATTTAGGCTTACCTTTAAAATGTTGCAACACATTAGTGCGACTGTTTATTTATCCAACTCAGAATGTTGGAAATGGCAGTGTCTAATGCTTGAAAGCGCGAGCCAGGTACTCAAAGAAAGTCGACACTTAGGGAATGTCAACTTTGTGCAAAACAGACACCACTTCCTGATGTCTTTGACAATCTTTATGCAGGGGGGCAACCCCTCTGCACCCACACTCTCTGTTAATTATATATACTAATGCCGAGATCACACTACAGTGAGGGAAAGGCTACATTTCCAGATCCCCACCACAGTGCAATCTCTACTCAATATGCCGAATTCACAAGACCAAATGCAAACTACCATTTGCTTTTGTGGGTTTGGCATTTTTACTTTTACTAATAAACATCTTTGAAAAAAAAATTTCAAACATTACAGTACTGCACAATTAATTTAGCCATGACATTTTGAAGGTAAACCATATATATATATATATATATATATATGAATGGAAGTCAGTCAAATGGCCAATGTTCGAAATAACGGAGTCCAAGGGGCAGGAAATCAAACCAACAATGGTCGCGCTTCAGTGAAGAACAGGGAATTAGCCCATTTACTCACTGTAGTGCGATCTTGGAGTTTGTATATTTAATGTGCAGTGGGCCCATAGCCCCCATGCAAAATTGCAGAAATAACGTACTGTTGAATGTAAAGTTCAGTGATACTTTACTGTGCATAGCAGGACATGAGTGATGTCACCTCCTGCTATGTCGAATCCATTAAACCATGGAGGTCGATGTATTCAGTTTTGCTGTGGTTTACTATTCAGAATTTCAGATTCAACATTTCAGGTCGACATTGTAAATGATCGACCGAAGTTGATTCGAAATTTCCATAGTAAACATTTTATATATATATATATATATATATATATATGTATGTATGTATGTATGTATGTATATATATATATATATATATATATATATATATATATATATATATATATATATATATATGGGTCTACTTCTATTCGCTGACAGCCCATTTCACTGAAACCCATTTAGTTGACAGCTCATTTCATTGACAAAAGTATTCAAGGCAAAAACCTGGGTTTTGCCCCCCACCCCACTGTTGTGAGACTGTGGAGTTGTTATATATATTTGGGGGGGTGTGGGGGGCACAGCCCCCACATTAGTGTGTGGGGTGCAGCCCCCTAGAATGTTTGTCAATGAAATGAGCTGTCAACGAAATGGGTTTCAGTGAAATGGGCTGTCAGCGAATAGAAGTAGACCCATATATATATATATATATATATATATATATATATATATATATATATATATATATATATATAAATATATTTATATATATATATATATATATATATATATATATATATATAGATATATATATGTCTTGCACACACACACACACACACACACATATATATATTATATATATATATATATATATATATATATATATATATATATATATATATGTATACAATATCAATCACCGACCATGGGTATGACTGAGCAAAGGACAGTCCTGTGAACAATATAGCACAGGATTAAATGAATCTATATGGTCAAAAGGTACAATGGGGTTTCTGTATCAGTCAGAATATTTATTTCTTTTATTTATTTACTTATTTTATTTAACATTTGTTTACCTAAAAGTCCAACTTGGAATGAGACAATTTTTAGAGGAGACCCAAGGAAAAATGCTGGACACATGTCTTTGTAATGTGGGAGAAAACTAGAGCAATCAGAGGAAGGCCACACAAATGCAGGGCGGACATGCAGACTCTGCACAGAAGGCACCCTGTTTGAGAATCAAACTGTAGAATCTCTTGCTTTGAGGTGACAATGCATACAGCTGCACCACTGAGCTGTCCATATATGATGGTTTTTGCAATATGTGAAAGAGGACTGCCCATATATAGCAGCCACTGTAATATGACATAACATGGCACCAACGTGGCCAATACATGCCACACACAAAGCCCATATGCCAATCTGACAATGTGACCTAATGATGATATAGAAAGCACAGGGGGAAGTACATGTCGTATGGCACAGAAACCCACAAAACTTGCCTATCTCACTGTGTTATGTCTGAACTAAGGGGAAAATGATGTCTGTGAGTTTCTGTCATCCCAAACATGTATATAGTCGAACTATTCTGTGAGTAGCAACATGGTAACTGAAAAATTCATAAGTGTGAAATAAAGAGCCACAGTGGATTGGTCATAACAAGACTATGCTGCATTGCATGCAAAGGAATACCGTACAATATTTCATGGACATCAACACAAGTACTGCATGTTTAATGTGATAATGTGCATCATGACCCAGGAGCAACAAAATGCAAAATGTCAGATGGCATTTGCATTGTATGATCAGACATGTATCACATAAGCATGACAGCAATATTCCATGCATCCAAAAATGTGCCTATATAGTACTATTGATTATAATGCAAAAACAATGGTGGCAGTTGTACACAATTGGATCATACAGTCAATACTTACAGACCTGAGGGGCCACCCTAATGGGGCTGAACATCACTAATTATCTCATGGGCTATGTCCCTGAAGGAGTTGTGCATGACCCACACATGCCCTCAAAAAACATTCCCCATCAGGCCCCTCACCTGAGTCCTAAAGACATCAGTCTCAACCTGTCAGATCTGATCCTGAAAATCTTCTGCCTGTGGTGGTGGTTGACATCTCCTATGGGGAGCAGCAGGGATGATGACACATGCAGGTCCAGTTCTGTCCTTGTCATCATTATCAGCCCCATCATCATCTTTGTCCTTGGACTCTGAGTACTCAGACAGTGGTCTGGCAACTGATGGGAGATCAGCCACGGGTCCCATTTTCAGTCAAGGTAAAACACATAAAAAGAATGTACATAATACATATTGTAGCAACTATAAAAGTACCTAACATATCCACTGTGACACAATCTACAGGTGAAAAACCATCAGTATGACACAGTACAGTACGACATGCCCTTAGACTCCTCTACCACCATATGTGATTGAAGTAATAAATCCAAAGTATAACAAGTAAACAACTTGTCTAACAGTTCACAAATTTCTGTGCAAAACATTGCTATCATTAAACACAAACATGTGCAAATAAATAATGTTATAGACAGTATTTGGGGTGACCACTATCATGATCCCTGTATATGAGATATGAGGTATATACAATACATTACATGTGTCCATAATATCGACTTGTCAGAAGATATAGCCTATAAGGATTGTGTTTAATGTGCATAATAAAACAACTGAAGCTAGCAGGTGGACAGTCATGTGCATGATACATTCTCAATGTGCTATAATCAATATGTATAGATGATATCAACAGAGGTCCATGTCTGGGAACTAAATCCATCATAGGAAGTCAGCAAGTCACTCTAGTGTATAACTGGCATGCAATACACAGCATATTTGAGGAAATCCTGCCATTACCTAATGAATTAAGAATGCAACATCCTTATGTATGACAACTAATCATATGCACAGCCAGCAGACATATTTACCATGGCAAGCATGCCATGACACTGACATGCAACACTGACATGTGTCTACATTCCAAAATAAGTGCTGCACTGTAAGACCACAGTGAGACTGATAACATGTGCATTATGAAGCTATAGTAAGAGGAACACTCAGTGAGAAACACAAAAGATATATGCAAATAAGATGAGAAATACAACACGGTCACTGCCTGACACAACATCAGAAAGCTGAAATGCAATGCAACACCCTAAAACAACTGGATAATCATACCCACAGTGACAACATGTGGCATATAAAGCCTTAGCTGATGTTGTTCACACATTACTATCTGTGAACTAATGCATCACTGCATTACATGCATTTGTAGAGATCTCTGTGTATGCACCTGACAAATGCAAGCACTCTAATGATGATCAGTGGCTATGTAGCAAGCAGCAATAAATGAAGGACATGAATGGCTTTGCACACAACACTTCCTGAACACAGGATGCAAATATATTTTCAACAAAGCATCATTAATCACGTAGGCAGAAGAGCTAGCTATGCTGAACAAGTACATGACAGACATAGTCTGCCAGCAACAAACCATTCATTACAAGAATAGGCAAATAATGTACCACTGTTAAAATACAAATTTGCCATCCTGAGCAATACAAACAGCAATCACAACACAATTCACTTGCATGGGAAACACCCCAGGCAAAAGTGCTGTGATAGTTGCACAGAATTGTCTGTCATCTAGGTTGTGATATAGAATCAAAAACATTACCGTCAGCAAACACGCCTTGCTCTTTTTTAATTAAATATATAATGGTAAGCACAGGTAACATATGATTATTGCAGTTACCTTGGAGATGCATGATTGGTAGTATTGTATTAATATTAATGTTCGTGGAATTGCAAGCCAAACCACTCCTCTAACAGTATTATGATTTGTTCTAGGTAAAATAACATGGAAATGTGCAGTACATACCTCTCTCCCTCCACTGCTCTAAAAGACTGTGCATCTGTTCAATGCACAGGGCCCAGTTTCTGGTATGATGTTCATCACCTGCAAAACGTACAAAGCTTGTATGAATGCCACAGACAGATTGTGTAAGATCAAATATATGATGTAAGGTATGTATAACATAGTGAGAAGCACATGTTCAACATGTTCACTAGCTTTGACTTGGAATAGCGTTTTAGATTTGGCTCATTTATTTATTACTGCATCACACTTAATACTTCAGATAGTGGAAGAGTACTGAACACAAACTGAAGGACATGAGATTCAAACTTATGACTCTTAACTATGTTCACATACTATACCTGGCTAGCTATTCCATCATTGCTGTGATTGCATAGAGTAACTGCAGTAAGGTATGACTATGCAGGGAAGGAGTGAAAACATGGATCAGTGTTTCCACATTACAAGAATGGTAAATTACAATCTAACGTGCACAATGTGCTGTGTATTTGTAAACAAAAACATACAAGCCTGACTGCATGTCAGCACACTGGCCATAGCAGTAATACACAACAGTAACATCTCATAGCTTACAGTCTCAGACATTGCAATATAAAATGTGGCTGTACATTACAGACAGATACACAGCACTTCATTTTCATTACTGGTATAATCTACATAAAAATGTAGGTTAAGTAGTAGGGTAGGCAATGTCTAACTAGAATGTATTCTGATGCACTAAATCACAACTCTCAAGTGCTCCTGATATTTAGGGATGTCCCTGATTGTGGCGCAAACTGGAGGTCCCTCCCTTTCACTCCCTCCTAATAACACAAGGAGAAAGGTGGTGAATTACATTTTATAAATAATGACAATAAGTATAGGTATAAACTACCTTAACTTCAATAAATGTATATCATTTTACATTCCTGTATTCTGTCAGTGTCAAGCATTAATAGTACTAATTCAGAAAATGTGTCCCTGATTGTCACTGGGTATTTTTGGATTAATCCCTGATTATGTTGAGATGTGTTCCTGATTGTCTGAGAGCTATAGAAAACAGTTATCCACACCTCAATGGAACTCCAGAAGACAGGAAACAGTTGATGGGCTTAACACAGTTTTAATGCAGTAAGAAAGAACAACACATAAACGATACTCCTTAGAAATACATTTTTGCCCTCAACTTCATCAGATACCTTTCAATTCTTCCAACTCTTCTGGAGTTCCATTGAGGTGTGGATAACTGTTTTCTAAGCTGCAATTGCACCTTTTTTTCCTTTATTGTGTCTGAGACCTATGTTACAAATGTACTGGAGAACTATACCTCTATAGTCAAAGCCTTAGACACACAGCTGTATTGATATAGCTATGCTATTTCCAGAAAGTGTCTAGATAACGGAGATATTCATAATAATCTGACAAATAAATGCTATAGGGATATGCATGTACAAACTAACTGTTTACTTGATACAAGCAAGTATCTCTACAATCAGTTTCAAAATATAAACACAGACATATCAAAAAGATAGCTCATACATGGATTCTAACCAACATGTATCCATGATAGATGTACGTTAGCTTCTTACTTTAACAGGTTGAGCTAAGAGATAGCACTACTCCCTCCCCCTAGCAAACTACTCTTAGATATGTCCACATTCCAGCAGATAATGGAGGAATACACACCCATCCGACATCTAAGTGCTATAGGACTTCATTCTCCACACAAAATCAAGATGTGTAACAGACAGACTGCATTATATTTCACAAAGTCCAACATTTGGTATATATGATGACCTGCAGTGCTCTTACATTCATGATCATGTGTACAACAATCATGTATTTAATAATAATGTGTATTTTCTAAAGCAGAAAGTAATAATGCAGGTGTACATAACTCATTATTCACATGTACAGAACTCTACTGTGCAATGGTCTGTGAGTATTACGGATAATACAGAGATGAACAGTCATTCGTGGCTTAGGCACTATAGGTGTCAGTGAAACATGGCCATGTTGGATGTGTTAAAAGATTTACTGTATAAGTTGCCAAACAAACAGAAGTTTTATTTTCAATGTACATGACAAACAGTATTTAAGAAAAACCTACACATGGTGAGGGGCACTCACCTTGCCTTATTGCTTAACCATATGAGCTAAGTGACAGAGCAGCTAAGGAATGACTCAAAAAGGAATATTTAGGATTTATTGGTCCAAGCTATATGGGTGATGTCCATAGTAATGTACAGTTAAAGTGGGTATTATGGCACAGTAGGCATATGCAGGGTGCCTCCACATCACTGCAACCATCCAGTGAAGATCCTCTGCATCCTTCCAATATAGGTCATCATAGCAATGGTGAAAATTCACTGCAGTCCATTAGATGGCTGTTTATTGTCAATGTTCCCTTGCAATCCAGTTCCATATGTCAATCATTGTGAAGTTCCTGAGCAATGCTCGCATATGATTTTCAAGTCCAGGGTAGACAATGAGTATCTGGGTGGTCTCCTCTCGGTCTAGCTTGGTGTCCAGACATGCTGAAGCCTCCTCGTAGTAGCCATATCACTGATGCTTGTCAGGAAAAAAGCCTTCAGAAAATTGCTCACAGAGGTCCCACTCAGGTCGCATGTACCAATGGTATGAGCAGTAAATGTATCAAAATCACATTTTAAAAGTGACACTTATAGGATGATATCAGATCATTGGAGGGTAATGGGTACATGCTACAGATGGTGCCACTTAATGATACTATATTGGGCAGTTATGCAGAGCACATTCCTGTTAGGCCAAGCTATTGGTTAATGCGCCAAATTTCAAAACTTTGAATGATAATGAACGTCATTAATTATGTATGGCACAGGCTGTACTTAAAAATTGTATGTACATAGCTGGTCCTACTTTAAAGTATACCTGACTTACAGGTCACTTCACAGGTAATGTGGCACCTGTTGGCATTGCTGTGGTGGGGTATAATGCTCTTATTAGAGAACTATGTTATTATTACTCCTTATAAATCTATTTATACATGTCAACAGCCACTTTTTTGACAAAATTGTCTACAATACAAAATGTCTGTGACATACTGGAGGGGTGTAGGATTGACCACTACGCATAAAGGTGGGCACATCTGCATCACTGACATAACTTAGGTTCATAGGTTCATAGGTTCATACTAGGCTATCTGCCCTAGGGCATTTATAAGCCTAGCCAGAGTGTGTTTGGCTTTTGCCACCCATTTTAAATTAATTTTGCTATGCCCTTTTTTGAGGTTAGTATACTGTGCCTCTGTCTAACAGTGACACAGAAGTGATACCCAGAGTAAACCTACGATCTCCCATCCACTCATCAAGATTCCTCTTGAAGAGAGTCAATGAGGGACTCTGCCTAACCTGGACTGGGATTTTATTCCAGAGTGAAGGGAGCCTCTGGGTTATGAATCTGTCCCTCCAGCATGTCCTGTTTATTTCAGTGCTGAGGTTCAAGTCTCTTGAGCACGTAGGTCAATGGGATTTGGATTTTCTGAGGTGCAGCATGTCCATTAATTCCGGGTTGGACATGGCTTTATACATCAGGCACAGATCGCCTCTGAGCAGGCGGTATGCCACTGAGTAGAGCTGGAGTTTCTTTAACCAGGCAGCATATGGCATCTGTTTGAGCCCTTTGATCCTCTTGGTGAGGTACGTTTGGGGTCTTTCCAGTTGCTACAGGTGTCTGGGAAGGTACATTCCAAAAGGAGCATTGTACTCAATTATGGGCCTGTTGAGGGATGAGTAAAGAGGCACGATGACCTCCCCTGATCTAGATGTAAATCCCTTCATGATTAGGTGGGCTATATAAAATGTTTTTCTAACTACTTTGGCCACGTGGTTGTCAAATGAGAGATTGCTATCAACTTGGGTCCCCAGGTCCCTAATTACTTCTTCTGTACTTAATGGATTACCACCTATGTGGTAATTTGTGGGCACTTTGTTTTTGCCAAAGGGGATGACTATACACTTTTTGGCGTTTAGCTTGAGGCCATGGCTCTGGCACCAGTTGTCTGTTTCTATGAGGTCCTTTTGGAGTTCATGTAGGAAGCAGCCTGGGACACCGTCTGGTCCCATTGATGCTGTGTTTTTTGCTTTGGAGAGGGCGGCTCTTACCTGATCATCTGAGATGTCAGGGGGGCAGCACTTTGCTGGGATAAATATTTACCCTTTTGGTGGGGAGGGGGGGGTTTGCTCTGAACCCGTCAGCTAGGATGTTGGCAATGTCTGTGGGTTCGGTGTATTTTTTTGTCATTTTGGATTAATTCTGAGCATATCTGGGAATTCCCACCCAGATTCCTAACATAACTAAAGAAAGCCTTGTGATTATCCTTAATGTCCTGTGCAATTTTTCTCTCGAAGCTGGCCTTAGACGATTTTATGAGTGCCCGTAGTTTTTTGCTAATAATGATCAGAGATGCCTTCCCTTTTTGGGATTTTGCTCTATCATGTAGTAGCTTTCTCCTTCTATTGTATAGTTTGTTTATGGCTGGGGTCCACCAGACAGGACGTCTGCCTTTGGAGGATTGGGTCTTGGTTTTATTTGGGATTGTATGATCCATGCATTCCTGAAGGTGTTCATAGAATGCGTTTATAAAGGATTCTGCAGTCTGGGCCATATTTTCCACAGGCCCGGGGGCTTTGAAGGATTCCACCTCAGTTTTGAGGAGTGTGAAATTTGCTTTAGAGAAGTTTTTCACTGTGGTTTTCTGGGCAGGGGGTGGGGTCGGGATGTGAATATCCAGTGAGATTAGTTTATGGTCTGATCTTACCAGTGAGGGATACACTTCTGGTCTGGAGCATAGAGTCCCCATGTTGGTGATGATCAGGTCCAGTATGTTTTCCCCTCTTGTGGGAGTGGTAACAAGTTGTTCCATAGCATTTGAGTTTATAAATTCTAGGAACCTTTGGGCTAGGGTGTTGGAGCTAGAGTAATGCTCCCAGTCTATGTTTGGGTAGTTGAAGTCGCCCAATATAATGGTGTTTGGAGAGACCTTCATATTTTCCAGTGTTCTCAGGAAGGCCGAATGGGGTTCCTGGGTTTGGGAGAGTGGTCTGTAGCAGGCTATAAACTGGAAGGCAGTTTTACCCACTGTTAGTTGCACATGGATAGTCTCTGATGCTTTGTGCTGTGCCACCAACCTGGAGGTGTGGGTATCTTTGATGAATGTTGATACTCCCCCTCCTTTTGTGGTTCGGTTCAAGTTTTGGGGCCGAAAAGCATGGTATGAGGTATAACCTGGTAGTGCTGGGATGCTCTCGGGAGCCTTGAACCAGGTTTCTGTAACTGCACAGATATCGATGTTCTCCATGCTAAGGAGAGTTTCGAGTGCATGCATCTTGAGGTTTAGACTTCTGGCATTGAGTAGCATTACTCTTAGTTTCTTATCCTTAGTGATACCTATGGAGGTGGGTTTGTCTTTTGAGCCTTGCCTAAAAAAGGCACTATGGGGGTAGCAAGAGCCTTTGCCAATATCCAAAAGCCCAGGGGTGACAGGTGCAAGCCGTCCCTAGCGAAGCATCGTGACTTGTTGAGCATGTCATCCCAGGCTGACAGGCATTGGATCCCCTTTGAATGACACCAATACTTAAGCCAATTGTTGAAATTGATCATCTTGTCTTCATATTGTGGCATCATTCTTGGTGAGGGTAAAATGCTACTCAAGGTCAGGGTCATACCGGCCTGGGCTACATGCTCAGAGAGCTCCTCTATGTCTCTTTTCATGTAGTCCAGGGAGGTACGTCTCAGGTCATTCACACCAGCATGGACAATGACTGAGTCATATTTGTACTTGCCTTGGAGTGACCTGAGTGCTTGTGTTATGTGGAGGATCCTAGCACCCGCCAGGCAGCTCACCGTGACCTTCTCCTTGTTCAGCCTGGTGAGCGGGACGTCAGTGTGCCTGATGATAGAGTCACCTATTACAAGTGTATCAGGTGTGTTGTTTAGCCTTAAGGGCTGTGACTGTCCGGCACACTGGCTTTGTGAGCTATGTGTTGCACGTGTTTTGATTTGGGGTAGCGGTTGCTTGGGTGTCTGCTTTGGAGGTCTCTGCTGCTTAGGCAGATTTTTATTTAGAGCCTCCGAGTATATTTTTGTGTGTTTATGTGTCTGGTTTGCTGTCGTGGTAGGTCTATGTGAGACTTGAATTGTAGTGAGTGTGGTTTCCTTCTCCTCCTGACTGGTTACGCCAGTACTGAGTTGAGAGATCTTAGCCTCCAGCTTGGCTATATGGTTGCATCTCTCACATGTGTTGGAATTTGTTGGGAAGAGAGGGTTGTCTTTGTACATGAGGCAGTTGTAACATTGCCTCAAGATTCCCAGATTCACCAGCTGGACCGGAGAGGAGATTGACAACTGACCTTTGGACATGCTAGAATAGTATTGGGAATTCCTTTATAATTGATAAAAGGGCCAATGGGGAACAAGGTACTGAAGGGGAGTTTGTGAGGGTGTAGTGCTTTTAATTTTTTAGTGCTGACTTAGTTAGCAAGTGCCAGGTAACTTAAATGCAATGTGTTACAGGTAACTTAAATGCCAAAATGACAAACAGTAACTTTCTTTCAAGTGAAACAAGGAAATAAGTACAGTAAGCAATGCAGATATCACTAGGGATCCACAGAAGCACTGAAAAGCCGCGTTTTAGGTAGAATTAGCATTTCAGGGAAATAACAAGCAAACAAACAACAAGCATACAAACAAAGCTAGATTCAGCAGGCCTGGATCTAGTCTATGCTACAGCAAACAAGGTGTACCAATTTCAGTAAGAAACAGTTCAAATATGCAGGCACTATAATCCTTTAACCAGAAATTCCCAGCTCAGAAGGGCAGAGTCCAGCCTCTCCTCCTACAAGAGTGCAGACCACGAACCTTCTTAATGTAAAATAACTGGCCTGAAGCCCAAGTGCTTAAACCAGAACTAATACACTTTTAGAATAACAGACACTGAGCCCTCAGTCAGCAGTTCCCAAATTAGAAGGATGTAAGCTACCTGTCCTGCCACCACAGTGCAGGCCACAAACCTTCCTAATGTAAAATAACTGGTCTGAAGCCCAAGTGCTTAATCCAAAAGACTTAGAATGATAGCTACACTTTAATCAAGTTACTACCAAGCAGTAATAAATACAATTGAATACTTTAAAGAATGCCTGGATTAGTGTTCAAGTTATACAAACAAAGCTAGATTCAGCAGGCCTGGATCTAGTCTATGCTACAGCAAACAAGGTGTACCAATTTCAGTAAGAAGCAGTACAAATATGCAGGCACTATAAGCCTTTAACCAGAAATTCCCAGCTCAGAAGGGCAGAGTCCAGCCTCTCCTCCCACAAGAGTGCATACCACGAACCCTCTTAATGTAAAATAACTGGCCTGAAGCCCAAGTGCTTAAACCAGAATTAATACACTTTTAGAATAACAGACGCTGAGCCCTCAATCAGCAGTTCCCAACTTAGAAGGATGTAAGCTACCTGTTCTGCCACTACAGTGCAGACCACAAACCTTCTTAATGTAAAACAACTGGTCTGAAGCCCAAGTGCTTAAACTAAAAGGCTTAGAATGAGTTACACCAAGCAGTAATAAATACAATTGAGTAATTTTAAGATGACACAAAAGCAAAATAAAGTAGGAAGAAACACAATACAGTAAAAGCAGATACATTTTTTTTCAGATTTTCTACAGATAAATGGAAACAGCCCCAGTGAACAGTACATATGAACAGACTGACAATACATTTGTATGTATTGCTGGTGACCCTGCTCATTCTGTGTTATACTTATGGAAACTGATGCGTTCTGAATGTATCCATACATTACATGTTCACCGATTATGTTATGGATGTTCATTGAGGCTGAGTAATAAATGCACTATAGACAGGGCCAGAATGAATATATATCCATGTTCATGTCTGGTTACATTGTACTGTCAATAGCATGCTTACAGATAATGAGGCTTTCCAAGGGTTTCTATAACTTTTACAATCACTACTGTGCAGATGTTTTCTTATGATAGTAATATAATAGCAATGGAGATGCATTGTCTGCTCACTGTTTATTATGTTAATATTTAGCTATCTGTGAATAACAGTTTATGTTACTATGACTGCGTCTTTTCTGGAGATTTTCTTTACAGCATCGTTGCATACCATATATTGACAGTAACTTCTATTATTACAATATGTCTCACTGATTGTGGCTGTGTATGACAGCCATCCAATATTATCGGTTTTCACATAGCCATTATGTTATGACATGCATTTTAATATGTGAAGTCCACTCACATCATACTGAGTGTAGAAAAATGGTTATGTGTTTTCTTTTCATTGCTGTGATGCCCAGTGCAATGGGTTAAATCCCACATATGACCTCTGCAGATATCACAGGTGATGATATTGTTCCATGTGTTATGTATTCAGAAGCTATTTTCCTTTCACTTATGTTCTTTTATATGTAACAATACTGTACGTGACAGGGACTATTTTCTATAGCTTTAAATTGCACATGAATGGAGAGCAGGTCAATAGACATATGCTTGGTATATCACCATGCCCATGTGTGCGCCTCCAATATCACTGCCTTGCAGATGACAAACCGAAGTAGAGGTTATAACTTGTCTCCCTGAGAAAATGACATCATCATCAATGCTTTCTACTAGCATGGATGCAGTCTGCTTAGATGGACAGGAAATACTGTGTGGAAAAATGAAGTATCAACAGACCTGACCAACAGGATAGATGATGTGGGAGGTCATAACAGATCCTAGAAGACATAATCTCTGTGCAGCCAAAAAGATATGAGGAATGCCACTGCGTGTCTGGACAAAATAACAGTGTCCCTGTATAATGCCAGGTGCAATAACCATATACTTGGTGGAGGTCTAGAAGCTGGTGTTTCAGAATGTATATGTATACCATAATTTTCAGAACATTGTTGCATATGCACTACCTCATTATGTATCATTGTTTCAGGCACATTCATGTATTGTTATTTTTGTGTTCCAGCAGCAGAACTGCATCATGAACAGGGAGCATCACATGCTGACAAAATCCAATGTAAGTGTGAAGGGATATTATTGTACAAATGTAGTACATATATAACACCTTCCATCAACATGTGTAAGGTTGTCTTTATTTATTTCACAGACTCATCTACATCTGCACAGCAGTAACACATTAGGGGAGTGTTTTCATATACTGTTACTGTGATCAGTAGCTGTTATTGCCTGTGCCACCTGTCATGATAGTGGTGTATATTGTCATAATGATGTATCCCTGCCATTTTTGCCTACAGATACATCATCATGAGACATTGGTCATCTGTCAAACAGAGCAGGTATAGTTTTCCACCATGTTTAAAGGTGCAGTACTGTGTATCACACTTGTGATGTATGATATCCATGACACTGTTTTCTATATAAAGGTACATCTAAATTTCATGTACACCATATGTCAAATAAGGGTCTCCATATCCTGTTAGTGTGATCTATATGTCATCATGAACCACTGCCTGCATTCATGATTGTGTTGCATACCCACATGCTGTGTTTTGTTTTTTTCCTTCTACAGGATCCACATTATGACAGATGAGAAACTCACCACAAAAGGATGATGTAACTGCTATGACATTTTCTTTGTTATATACATGGCAGTCTTGAAACTTCTATTTGCACCTTCCATTAATACTATGTCCTTCTACACCTGCACTGGATAACTGTCATGTGCATATCAGCCTCAACCAATCGGTATGCATATATATTACCTACTGTGTGTTATACCTCTGTTTGAATGGCACATGATAAAAATGTATGTGCTTACTAATACTTCTGGATGCCTTTGTTTTCCTATGATAGCTCCATTTCAGCCTTCAGCTATGGCAGTGGATTCCCACCAGGACTTGTCAGTTGTGTCTTCTTTTGTTTTTATTCACATATGCCACATATGTTGGGTATGTAATGCAAATGTCATCTCCCTCTTATATAGGTTCCATGAGCCACAGTCAGACACAACCTCCTGGTAGATTCTTAGCCTCACTAACATTGTAGTCATATAGTTGTATATATTTCAATACCGAGCTGCACCATGTAATTTGTGTCAGTGTATCTGACCTGAGTCCTCTGCATGTTCTTGTAGCATGTCCACTGCCTGCTTCCTCCAGTAGCCCATCCCATGATCCTGAGGTGGGATGTAATGTGCTTCACTGTGCTAGAATGCCCTGTGGCACAAAGGACACAGATATGGTGATACGGTCTGGCCCAGATGGTGACAGATGTATGGATCAGGCTGCAGCCTCAGACATGGTGGAAAACATGTCCAGCCATTCTGATGATGTGGAGACATCAGATGTTGGACAGGATGATACCTGTACACCAATGTCCCATGCTGAGCTGTTGGTGATGTTGACTCTTCTCTATGACAGTGCTATACTGCCCAGCTTAGTACACATGGGTGTATAGATGGTGGTCATGGGCACATGTCAGAGGGTGTCCACCTACTCCTACAGTTGCATGAACATTCCCAGCACCAATGTGGATCTGATATCCCTGCAGTCATTAGTGCCATGGATCATGTAGCACATTAGCTGTGTGGGTTGCTTGAAGGTCAGAAGCACAATCATGGATAAATCATGCTGATATTGGCTGCACAGCATGACAGTATGTTATCTGTGGCACACTCCATTGAAAGCCTGGTTATGGCAGTGCTACAACAGTGCCATGGTACTAATTGGGCATTACATGCCCTGGCTATGCTTATCTGATTACCACATAGAAGAGTTAGACCCCATCATTACACCCACACTTGCCCATCTGACATCAATGTTGGTGCTGCAGTCTGCACACACACCTGCTGTTAGCCAATACACTGCGACAGTCAACTTTTAAAAACATTCCTTCCCACAGTGTGTCTCCACATGCTGGTGTCACCAGATCAAGCTCCCTGTGGGTCGAGTGTTTTTGGATGTGGTAGGGTCAGCCAGAACCATGGTGTAAGCTGCCAGCCTGGACATCCTAGGTTGCCTTAGAGCAACACTGATCCAATGTGTCCTGTAGTGCCATTCTAATCCCATGGCAATGATGAATGCTGTGCAAACCACTGACAATTTCATCTGTATGCGATAATTATGAAGTCTGATGTCACATGATTCTGTTATTTTTACTGACCTAGGTGACTCCAGTCCCTTGTTAATCTCTCTTTTACAGTGACATATATTAATAGTGATATTTATGACAGTAATGCAATATGTGACCACCTGCCTTCATGTGTGCATGATTCGATAGTAGACAGAGAGGGATGAGGTTTACCTTACAATTCCTCTTGTTGTTTGCCATTCAAACATGAACCACTATCACACTACATGCATAACTGTGTCACTTGTGGCCTAATTTGATGGTTCCTTTCATTATTGTTTTGTAAATGCTGATAATTTGTTACAATTATGTTATGTATGATGCCCAATGTATACATCCCAGTGGATCATTTCCATTAGATGCAATCTGTGCTGCTGTTATGGGGCAACATATGAATGTCAAAGTTTACTCCATGTACTTCTGTATGTATTCCCTGAGCTAGGACTTGTGGTCACATCCTCCATCACCCACGCTTGTCTCTTGAGTTGAACGGGCTAACCATCAAACTGCACATCACTGAATTCCAACCATGAAATGTCCATGCATCAAACGAGCATTTCATTGAACCTGTGAGGCGGGGAAAGTATCTAGCTGGCCAATACTACCCCCATCTCACAAACAGCAGCATTTCAAACCCACCCCCCCAACTATATATACCAACACTGAGGTCGCACTACAGTGGGGAAAATTGAGACAGGGAAGTGTTGGCCAACTAGTTACTTTTCCCATTTCACAGGTTCAATGAAGTGCTCGTTTGATGGCAGGACGTTTGACGATTGGATTTCAATGATGTGCCATTTGATGGCTAGTCCATTCGATGATTAACCATAGACCCCTGTTTCTCCCCTCCCCCATGTCCTCCTGATCCTCCTCTGACAGCTGTGATATTTTATTTTCAGAAATCTGGAGTTCTTTGGATAGGTCACCCACAACTGTGACAGGCAAACCACCATGTGTGGTTGTTAACATGTAGTGTATCCTGGTGCACAAAGTAATCATCTGTATTGCTTTTTCAGGTGTGTATTGCAGTATATCCCCCCTATGGCCACAGTGGTGCAGCGGTTAGCATTGTCACCTCACAGCAAGAGGCTCTCCATTTTGATTTTCAGCTGGAGTATCTTCTGTGCAGTGTCTGCATGTCCTCCCCATGGTCAAATTCACTTTAAAAGACATGCAGGTAGTTGCGTGCGTGAGTGGGTGTGCCTTCCTTGAAAGGTGGGTGCCGGTCTGGCAACTCAAACCCATAAAAATTCACTGCCAATCATTAGCAGACTGGAGTTCCGCTGTGGTGACCCCTAACCGGGAAAAGCCAAAAGACAGTTTTTTTATTGCAGTATACCCCTGGATGTGGCTAGACATCTGAATCTGACTTTCCGTATGCCAAACACATACTCAATGGTGTTTCTTGTTGCTGCATGTACTTTATTGTGTACCTCTTCAGCAGGGTTGGATGGGCCTTGTATGGCGTCACTAGTCACAGTTCGAGGAGATACCTGCAATCACCTGTTAGTGGGGGGAATAACACGTATGTTGTTATCATGCATACTGTTGACAAGGATGTATTCTGCTTACATATGTGTTCCTGTACTTACCCAGTAGTAGTTTTTTAGGCATTTCACCATGTTGAAAAGCAGACCTCAGACCACATTACCCTCTATATAGCAACATCATGGACACTAGCAGGGTGTGTTGCCATTATGTTTCTTATACTACCAACTGCTGAACACACACTTGTCAGTTCAGCGATGGCCCCCCTTTCTGTTTATGAACTCTTCTGCTTCGGATTCCACGGGGTTTTAATAGGGACATGGATGCAGTCTGTTGCGCCGAGAACATGGAGGAGGTTGGCGATGTTGTAGAACTGGTGCACGACATTTCACCACCCAATGACTATAGATGGGAAGTGGAGATATTCTTCTACCTTGTTGCAATTGCTGCCAGGAATTGTGAGAGGATACAACTGGCAGCTGTCTGGGACACTCCTAATGCATCTATATGTCACTGGAATTTCCCCGATGCCAGTATACCTAGGCTCAGATAGACATTAGTTTCAACAAATGTGAGGGTTGCCTCACAGTGTATGCATAGACGTTTGTGGGATGCACATGTTACACAAAACCTGCATCAGCTGTCTGTCCAAGTGGTATCTGTTGATTATTTCCTTCTTTCATAACTGGCTTAGTTGTAGTATGGCTCACTGTCTAGCCGACTGCCCTCTGGGGCACACTGCTATGTCTTTCTATATTGCTTGCAATACCACAGCCTGCTGTATTTCTTTCACTAGTGATTGCATTCTGTTTCTATTTTTCAGTAATGATATGAATTCTCAGACTTCTGTCGGAGATAGCTTCCTTTCATTGGGTCAAAATATGGCATTTGCCAAGAGTTTGAAAAATAGTCAGCGAAGGACTTTGCCACATTTAAGTCGTGTTTGACATACATGGTGCGTTTTGGAATCTGACGGGTGTGTCTGTAATTACGCTACTCTGAACAGATAATTACTCATACTGATTCCCAGCATGTCTTCTGAAATCACATCAGCAGCTGGTACTCCGAAGTCTTCCTTCAGCATGCTGCACTGTCTGGGACTTTGTTTTGGAATCTGGCCTAATATGTCAGCCTCAAACCAAGGCATGAGAGGGAAGAAGCATATGAGGCATGGCTACTATCAGCAGCTCAGAATCAATAAACAACTTTAGCACTATCACTCACTCTGTATGAGAACTTCTGATTGAAATAAAAGGAAGTAAAATCAGAGTTGCCTGAAATATAACAAGAATCGCTAGAACAATAATGGCCTATGCTCGGAGACAGTCATGTCATATTATGAAACTCTGCGAAGCAATACTCAGCGTGTATGCCAATCATCTACAGCTGAGGACATTCATAATTCAGACACAGGATGACAGGCAATAGTTTATGCCAGTAGGTCACTGTCAAATTTGAAGGAAATATATTCTCAGTCTGAGAAACTCTAGCAATATTGCACTGATAACAGCTGAATTTTCATTACTTTTAAAACATCTTTCCAGTAATCTGTGACAATAAAGCAGTAGAAACAACATTTAATTATCTATAATCAAAACCATCTCTTTGAATAGGAATGTGGTTACCAAGGACAGTGGTTTAAAGTATAGCACAAAAGAAAAAAATTCTAATTACTTATCAACATATCCTGTTATAGAAAACGAGTCAAGACATGAGAAAATTGTCAGAGAACTGTGTTAATTTGGCAGCTGTGTGTACTATGCCAAGGGCTCTTGAAAGCAAGACAGAGGGAAAAACAGAAAACAATATACACTATTACAAATTAAACAATTTGGTCTTGATAATATGTAGTATAAGAAAATTGCATATCTCATTTTTAGTTCATAGGTTAGTACTAGGTTTACTGCCCTTGCAAACCTAGCCAATTATTCCTTGTAAGATTCAAACCCTGTATCTTGTGTTTGTAAGGCAAACACTTAACTGTTAGGCCACCCTCCCAACCCAAAGTAGCGGGATACAAGTAAATTATAAATGTAGTGACAGTTTTTTTTTAATCTTTTGCTTGAATTTTCAATACCTATATAACTATATACAATAGAAGGGAGCACTAGTACAGACATAACAATCAGTAGCTTCAATACTCACCGCTGTCATTTTTCTAATAAATACCTTAGTCTTGTCCAGCATCAAAACTCTGATCTAACATAATGTGATATTAGAGTAACATCTAATTTTTCATTTATGCATATAACAGCAGCAAGATCAATAAAATTTTTAAACAATTAAGACTTATCATATTTCCACTTTCAAGTAAATAATTGTCCTTGTTACTGCTAATAAATGCCAAAACATTGTCACATGATCTGTCCTAATGCCATCAGACATTGTTTTTAGTATAAATTGGAAATCCTTACTGAAAGAGAAAAACGATATATTGGTAGGTCTCAATACCCAAATGCAGCCTGGACAAATGGCAGCATACACTTTTATCACACTATATAAAGTAAAGGCTATTTACTTGTATTAAGCTCTGATAAGGCATTTGCAATGATTGGGTTTCCACAGACTGTAGTGACTGGCTATGATCCACTCTTTAACAGTTCTGTGAAGTGAGTAGATAACAAATAGAAGGGTCATCTGACATTGGCCCCGAAGTTAATGGAATGGTGGAGAGGTTCATGACCCGCAGATAAAAAGCAATGGAAACTGTTAATGTGAAAAATATCTTTAGACACAACAGTTAGGGAGAATGTTGAGATGGTAGAAACATTCCACACATCTAATCAAAGGGACATACCAGCCAGCATGATGGATTTACAAATATAATTTCATCAATGTGAAGTCCAAGGGTCATGTCTGGTAAGTGCAAAAGAAAATGAGATTCTGAGATTCTGAACAGAAAACAGCAAACTAAAGACGTCATTTCCTGTTGTAGATTTTAAACATGGAAGTTTTGATTTTGTTTGTATTCTGATGACGTCTCTTATAACTATGGGATTAAAGCGCCTAAAACCTTGTGTTAAATATTTCTGAAAGGTTGGTATTAAACATTTCCTCAGCAATATTTGGTTCATACTAAGTATATGAGTAGCGTTGTTACCTCACAGCAAGAGGTTCTCCCGTTCGATTCTCGGTGTGGCTTGGGAGTGCCTTCTGTGTGGAGTCTGCATGTCCTCCCCGCTGTTGGGTAGCGTTCGAAAGACATGCGTGCATAAATGGGCATGCCTTCGTTGAAGGTTGGGCGTCGAGCTGGCACCTCGGCGTTTCGTAAAAACCTACTGCCAATCATTAGTGGACCGGAGTTCCACTGTGGCGACCCCTTACCAGGAAAAAGACAAAAGACAAACAAAGTATATCAGTCAGCAGACTATTACACACCTAGGCAATAACCAGAAAGTGAACAAATGTGAGAATCAAAGCTTATATTTTAAGATTGTTTGGTAAATACCTTAACTACTATGCCAAACATTGTACAGTTTTTTATTATTAAAATAAAGAAGTATGCTTATATTAAGAGATAAACCAGGAAACACTCTTAACAGGGCATTTTTTCTTTAGAAAAAATGGAGAGGTAAAATAAATATTTCCCATATTTTATTCAAGCCAGTAGGAGTCACACAGAAAGTCAGAGCATCAGGTCATATTCTTTAATGAGAAGCTGTTCATGTGAGAAACTTTCTTGTGATGAGCTTTCAAACTTTGGCTGTTCTGCCAATGCACCAAATGACACTTTCCTAGTAGAGATCATACTACTAGAGACCAATCTGGCTATGATAGATTACTGCCTAGGAAACCTGAGAGGACAATTCAAGCATTGTTTATTTGAAAATCTATGAGCAAATTTAAAACATTTGCTTAATAGGCAAAGCGTACCTAAAGACTCGTGACACATAGGGTGCTGCCAGTTCAAAGGAAAGGCTTGTACTGGTCATTGTTAGATAATTTGTAGGGCATCTGCAGTTAAATGGGATGATAATTTATATAATGAGTGTTTAAACAGAAATGTTGCAGTTCAGAAACATCTGAAATGTAAATTCATTACATGAAATGTGCAAGTATAATTTATAACAACTCTTGGAAAACAGTCTGCACTGCAAACATACTAATTACTGCAAGAAAATTGGTTCATTTAAAGCAATATCATTTAACGTCAGCACTGCCAAATGAGCACTGCCAGACAGAGAAAAACGTTTACCATATACCAAACAAATATAGGCCTGTGTAGTATGAAAGCGCATGTAGCAGAGTCACAAAGGACATTTCAATGCTTTACTATGATGAAACAAATATACCCTGGGGATACAGTGCATGGTATTATCATACTAAGTATCAGATATTATCACACAGCAACATGAACACAAGTATCCCATGTGGAAGCCTTCATCACCTTTACTGCTGATTGGGGAGATATCGCACAATATCAGAGAACAAGCACCTCAACATACTCTATTTTGCCATTGCAAAGGACAGTCACTAAGATGTCAGCTACTTGATGTCCCATTTGGTAGATGATGTGTCTGTATGTGTGACAATGAAGATGATGATGGAGCCATTCCTGCTATAGTATGATAGTATCATGGCTGCAAGATCAACCACTGTTTCAAGGCTTTCTCCGGCATCTGTGGATGCATATGTCATATATGCCAGTAATCCTTCTTTCCCACATCTACTGCTGTCACATCTAGTGCAGCTGGTGCTGTGTGACTTCTTGAAGTTGCAGCCAATAGAAGCTATGTGAGCCACTGGAACGCAACGAAGAACATGAGCTCACTAGGGTGCTTCTCAGTGTCCTCTTGTATAATATACATCATGGAGTCGGCCCATGGATGGCATCCATGGCAGAAGGCAGGCAGATACCATTCTTCCCATTTGCTCATTTACTTCCATTGACCCCTAAGCTGAATCGGACCTGGGTGCTAATGAAATGTCTCTCTTAGTTGTAAGCACTCCAACATCTGATGCAGTACTGATATCAAATTCTGCATGGTCTGCCAACTGGGAACCATGATGCTTAGATTCAGTCACTGCATGTGTGTCTTCCTTAAATGATCCTGAGTTAACAGACAGCTTTTTCTCCAATACCTCTGCAGTAGTATCTTTTTCATCACATGGGTTAAGTGTGCATTGCTGTTTGTCCAACTATTTGCACTAAGCTGACACTCTCAGTAACTGGCAAAAGATATGGGCAGCATCATTAGATGCTTCAGTAGTGTCTGCATCAGCCATATTCCCTCACTCCTGGACATGGGAAGGGACATCAATGTCTTACACAGCAATGTTAACTGTGAATTACTGTAGCAGTAGTAGTAACTGGGAATGTGCTACCTAGAATGAACAAGTGATAAAGCTATATGCATTGTTAGATTACAGACAGGAAACCATGATGGAATGACAAAGGAAGGTACATCACACCCTGATTCACTGAATAAAAATAATCTATTCCAAAACAATAATTAAATAAAAACATTTATAATACTTCTGCAGGCTTTTTGAAATGAAAGTCAAGATAAATAAGGAAATTAAACTGCAAGCAACTATAAATAGTTGTATTTGTGAGACTATATATGATGCCATACTAAACGGTTGAAACTTAGTAATGCAAATCTTAAAACTCTATGTACAAAAAATGACTACCACATATTACATGCATTGGTACAGAAACACACTGACATGGTGGAGTGCATCCTACACATCAGCTTTATACTTTTAAACTTAATCACTCCTGAACTTAATTTTTTTACCATTCAGAAAAGTGCAATTACCATACAGAACACAGTAACACTAGATGTAGAGAGAGAGATAAAATAGATACATAGATAGGCAGGTAGGTAGGTAGATAGATAGATAGATAGATAGATAGATAGAGAGCTAATCACAAGAAAAAATACTACTAGCATGAATGCATGTGGTTTCACACAACTAATTAATATCCCCACACATTATAGCAAGACATCAACTTCCCTGTTAGACTGGATCCTAGTATCAAACCCTAGCAAATACACCCCCACAGGTACAATGTTAGACTCTCAGTGATCATTTCCCAATCTATATGACCAGACAACTCACACATCCAGTTAAACAACATATTTATAAAGCAACACACAACCTTTCCAAGTTATCCCAGAAATGTTCATTGCTGCACTATTACATATTAACTAGAACTTCCTAAAAATCCTCCGCTTAGACTATGATGTAAATGAATTCAATACAACTTTTCTAAATATCCTAAATAGCATTGCACCTCCTAGAAGGAAGAGAATAAAAACAAATAATGCAATTTAGCTGTCCTAAAAGAGTAGAATGCTAATGCAGGATAGAGAAAAAGCATGGAAAGAAATGGCAAAAGTATAAAATACAACAATATATTGAAAACTTCAGAATGTTTTGCAACCATAAGAAAAAGCTAATAAACGGAGACAATAAAACTATACTATAATAATTTTCTAAAAACACAACCCTAAAATAATTTCAACATCTATTAAGGAAATCTTACATCCTGGACAAAAATTGAATGCAAACCCCTCTCCTGATAACTCATCACTTGAAATGCAGTACGGTTCAACTTTTATTTTTTAGATTGTATAACATCTCTAAATAAGGATTTCTCAACATCTAATCCCAACCTTGCCCAACAGTCACATATCACCACATCCACTTTCACCTTCAAACCTGTGCCCTCATCCTATATAAAACTATTCATAAAAAAAACTTAAACTGTGCTCTTCTTCAGCTGATAACCTTCAAAGCAAGCATCTAAAATAGCAGCCAATAACACTGCATATCCTATTTCAATCCTTATAATTAGATGTATCTAGGAATCCCATGTTTCTTCTCTCTGGTCATTGCATATCCTATCTCAATCTTTATAACTAGGTTAATCCAGGAATCCCATGTTGCCTCTCACTGAAAAAAACAACAAGAAAAATCTAGCCAAGCTAGACTTTGCACTGTGTTATTCCTTGAAACCTATTGTAAAAAAGAATTATGGGATATATGCAAATGTCCCTTTAAGGACACCAGGTGTTTCAGCTATATGGCAGTTCTGAATGCCCATGACTTATTTCTTTAAGTCAATTAATGGACAAATTCAGGCCAATAAAGTCAAACCCCACTAGCTGTGAACATGCATGTTTCACTCTTGTTATGGCATCATCAGCACAACATAAGTGGACTTTTTAGCTAACCTTTAGAAACACAGGGTTGTTATACCCAGCTGTTGTCTTTATCCATTAAGATGCCTGCAAAATATTCCATCTAACAACTAAATAAAAGGCTAACAGGACACAGCCAATCCAACTGGAAAAAACAACAAGAAAAACCTATCCAAGCTAGAGTTTGCACTCTTGCAAAAGAGGATTATGGGATATATGCAAATGACCCCTTAAGGGCACCAAGTATTTCAGCTATATGGTGGTTCTGAATGTCCTTGACTTATTTCTTTCTAAGTTGATTAATAGACAAATTCAGGCCAATAAAGCTAATGCCACTAGCTGTGGACATGCATGTTTCAGTCTTGTTATGATATCAGGTGTCAAAGAATGACACAGTGCAAACTCTAGCTTGGCTAGGTTTTTCTTGTTGTTTTTTTCCAGTTGGATTGGCTGTGTGTCCTGTTTACTCTTTTATTTAGTTGTTAGATGGGATATTTTGCAGGCACCTTAATGGTTAGGGACAACAGCTGGGCACAAGCCTATGTCTCTAATGGACGCAAGCAGTCTGTAAATGGTTCATCTCCCAAGCCCCTGTTTACACTTGTCAAGGGTATCAGAACTTGTCAGAGATTTGTGATACATGGTTAGGCTTGAAAAGCCCCCTGTGGTCATTAGCCTAGTAAACACCTATGAACCTATGAACCTATGACCAACAAACCTGTGTTTCTAAAGGTTAGTCAAATAGTCCACTTATGCTGTGCTGATGATGTCATAACAAGGCTAAAATGAGGACATACACAGCTAGTGGGGTTTGGTTTTATTGGCCTGAATTTGTCCGTTAATCGAATTAAAAAGAAATAAGTCATGGGCATTCAGAACTGCCATATAGCTGAAATACCTAGTGTCCTTAAGGGGTCATTTGCATATATTCCCTCTCTGTGGAAAAAGTCACACATCATCCAGCTACACAAAGGAAGAAATTCAACATACATTAATAACTTTAGATCTATAGCAATCTTATCACCCTTCACAAAAATACTTGAAAAAATGTATTCGAAAACAATTGCTAGACTGTCTCCTGTAGGAAGAACTTCTGTCCCCTACAAAACATGGCTCCATCCTTCCCATAGTACTAGCACTGCCTTTCTAACCTATACAGATACTGTCAATAAAGTTAGAGATAATGACAAACTAGTCTATTCCTTATTTGTAGACTTATCTAAAGCCTTCAATACAGTTTGCCACAGCAAATTTCTACTTCAAATGTCCTCACTAGGTCTCTCTCAGCCCACCCTTCTGTGGTTCAAAAATTACCTATCCAATAAGTATTAGTCAGTAAAATGGCACTGCCTTACCTCCCAGTCACAATCAGTATACCACAAGTCTTTATCCTTGGTCCCCTGCCTCTTTAACGTTTTCATCAACACCCTCTATACATCCACACAACAGACCACCCTATTACAATATGCAGATGATTCCACTCTCATTTGCACATCTGACAACATGGTACACCTCCAAAAAATTATTCAGGAAGCTTTAACAACCACTGAAACATGGCTTCATAACTCACAACTCATGTTCAACCCAAAAAAATACAAAACTAATACTTTTCCCCCCAAATCCCTCTCTCATGAAAAAACAAAATTTAAACTCCTTTCTCTTGATAATACAACCATTGAAGTCACTTCTCGTAGCAAATTAATAGGGGTGATAATGGATGATAATCTTATATTCAACCTGCATATACAAAATTACATAAGAAAAACTATGAAAAATTGGGATATTTTACAGAGCTAAAAATGTTCTCACTGATTACAACTAAAGCTACTGCCTATATCCTCCCCACTCTAGTTTATGATGCACCCATCCTTACTAACCTCCAGGCTTCACAAAAAATAAAACCTGAACAATGCTATAACAAATTTGTAGCAAATACCACTTTCAGAACTCATCACTGTATAGCACAGAAAACCCTAAATTGGTTAGAACTGCCTCAAAAAGCTAACATATAAACAGCTTCTTACCACCTACAAAATTATCCAGTATCCATCTGCTGTCCAGCATAAAAGACATTCTGCACAACTATGCTACCAATCAGTCAGTGCAATCCAGTGATTAAAAACGCCTGTCTGTCTACAAACCTATCAAATCTGCTGGGCATTGTGTGTACTCGTACAAGGTTGCTAAGGCCTGGAACTCCTTAACTGTATCCATCAAGTCAATACTTTTCCTTCCATCTTTCAAAACCACTCTGAAGACTTCCTATCTAAAATCTGACTCTATTCTTGCTCAAAACCAGGATAAACTATACCTTAAATGTGAACAAGTATTCTTGTATTCCTTATACCTCCTGCCTCTCCCTTCTTCATTTGACTTCCTTACTTCTATCAAATTCTCTTACTTGACTTTCTCTCTAAATATATCATAAGCCTGTCTTTCCACTAACTTACCTTTAATTTCTCTAGAACCTGTCTAAAGTTTCTCTAAATATTAAATGATTGTCATGTACATTATATTGATTCTTAACTGATGTTTTTATATTATGTCTAATATGTTATAATTATTTAAACTGCAAATGTTTTTGTTTTATTTTTGATGATTGTAAAATTATTGCTCTTGAAATGTTTTGCAATAATTTCAAGCTTTTCTCCCCGGGCCTCTGCTGAAAATAGGCTTCCACCCAGTTGGACTTTCACAACAATCAAATGTCAATAAATAATAAATAAATAAATAAACACATAAATAAATAAATAAAGATAGTGACAGCACTTTGGGTCGGTCCATGTAGGATATGTTGCTTAGGCCTTGTATCCTTTTAGTAAGGTAACTGTGGGCTTTCCAGATACATGCCAAAGGGGGCATTATACTCAATAAGTGACCTAATGAGGGCTGTGTAAAGGAGACAATGTCATCCCTAGATCTAGACCCAATCCCTTTGTTTATAGGCTGTGCAATATAGAAGGACTTTTTTAAAACAATAGACACATGTTGGTCAAAAGTTATGTGACTGTCCACATAAGTTCACAAATCCTGTACGACTGTGTCAAATCTTGGGGGCTTAGTGATGACTTCCCAAATGATGCACTAATGTATTTTTTGTCATTTAGTTTCAGAACATGATTTTTATGCCAGTTATTTATTTGAGAAAAACTTTCCTGCAGTATGGCTAAGTTATTTGGGAATGCAGTTACTACTCCTAGCTTGCAGTCATCTGTAAACTTAGGCAACCAGATCCCTTTGGTATTAGCTTTAACTTCAGAAAAGTAGATGGCAAACAGGAGAAACAGACGATGTCAAACTTTTTAGGTCTGTGTTGTGTGTATATATATATATATATATATATATATATATATATATATATATATATATATATATATATATATATGACTATATGGCTCCTTCCATATTACTGCTGAAGACCACATTTCTTTTAAACAAAATCCCTGTTTATTGTGATTCTGCCCTCATTTATGATGGCTGCTTTGGAAACTGTTTAATGTAGCTGGCAACACTTCAACTGTAATGTTTGCTAAAAGCACTTTTTAGTGTGTGGATGCATATTATTCCTCATATATGTGTCTTTTTATCCATATCTATGCCATGTTTTTAGCACAAAAGCATAGTTGCTGTCCGCAACTGTCCATGACAATATGCCATGCCATTTGCAATTAGTTACATATCTATATGGCTGTGCAGAAAAGTGAATAATCACTGTGAGATAGATGTTTTCTCTCACTCTGTCCCCTGTCTCTGTATACTCTGTATATATATATATATATATATATATATATATAAATGTATATATAATATTGGCCTACTTCAAAACATTAACTTACCACATCATCAAAACTCAGTTCATCAAGAAGACATCATCAAAAGTTCACAACATCAAACATTAAAAACTAACCCCGGGAAAAGAACCACTTGGCCACCATAGTGAAATTTGCCCATTCCCCACTGTAGTACAAACTCGGAGTTAGTATATTTAGGCAGGTGGGTGTGGGGGGCACCCCCCCCCCCAAATCTGGTCAATGTTAATTGCTGATTGTATTTTTTTTTTGTCCTGGTGGCCAAGTGGTTCAGTTCCCGGGAATAGGTTTTGCAGTTCCGGGTGTTTGATGTTTTAAGGTTTTGATGATGTCATCTCAATGAATTGAGTTTTGACGAATGTGGTAAGTTGATGTTCTGAAGTAGACCATATACCCATTCATCCACACCCCCTATTTCAAATTTTTGCAAGTGGGATCAGGGTGTCAATTCAACAGTGACAATCATCTAGAGCCAAGATTTATACCACCAGGTGGCTAGCCCTGCCATGGTAGTTTTTCCACACCAAACACTCACACAAGCATTCATACCTATGGCCAATTTAGAGTGTACAATTCACCTACTGCATGTCATTGGAATGTGGGAGAAAACCAGAGCACCTGTAGGAAACCCACATGAACTCAGGGAGGACATGCAGACTCCACACAGAAGGCACCCCAGCTGAAAATTGAATCGGGGAAACCTCTTGCTGTGAGGCAACAATGCTGCACCACTGTGGTGTGTATGTGTGTGTGTGTGTGTGTGTGTGTTTGTGTGTGTGTGTGTGTGTGTGTGTGTGTGTGTGTGTGTGTGTGTGTGTGTGTGTGTGTGTGTGTGTGTGTATGCGTGTGCCAATTCAGGTACTAATGATATATATATATATATATATATATATATAGATATATACATGTGTATGTATGTATGTGTGAGTGTGTATGAATACATATAAGCATACTGGACGCAACACCAACATACACTTCAGTAGTGTACTGGATAAGAAAATGTCTTGTTAATGTTACAATTCATGTGTATATCACACAGGAACACTGTCTATTACATTGCCTGCGTAATTACTCTGTACACATTGGAGTATGATAGTATAAGCAATTTTAGAATTCCTGGTTCTATATCTGTACATACAATGTTAATATAAGCAAAGCCAACACCGACCGCATTGCTCCATTGCATAAAGTCTGCCTTGCCCATATTTCTACTCCTTCGCATATGACACATGAATAGAATTCATTATGCTGTATCTTTAATTACACTGAAAACTTTGTATTAGTACAATGTAAGACTTGTGGGTATCTTAGCCATAAGGAAGCTAAAATCTATGTAAGGCAAATTAAGATAATAAAGTTTGAGTTGAAGATGTTGATAGATTCAAAGATTTCAGATAATGTACATACAGTAAAAAGTTAAAGCCCCAACCAATGTTACTGAAAGTAACTTCAAGAGTAGATGCACATGGGGGGGGGGGGGGGTTGGGAGGGTGGCCTAATGGTTAAGGTGTTTGCAAACACAAGATGCAAGGTTTGTGGGTTGGGAGTTTGGAAGGGTGGCCTAATGGTTAAGGTGTTTGCCTTATAAATTCAAGATGCAGGGTTTGAGCCTCACAAGGGATAATTGGCTAGGCTTAAAATGGCTTACAAGGGCAGTTAGCCTAGTACTAATCTATGAACATAGCTCAGCAATGCCTATCTGCTCATTAGATAGTTTTGAGGCAGAAGCAGACATAAATGGCAGAGAGGGAAATGCCATTGTCAATGTATATGAAGAATCTGTAACAAATAACTGAATTATCCCACACTAATGTTTCTCGTAGCAATAAAAGTATTGAACAACAGAAGCAGTATCAGGGACAAAAGTAGCAGACTTGACATGTTTGCAAAAAGGCATTTAACTGAATCACTGGGAGGTAAGAAACTACTAGGACAGGTTACACGTAAGCACTAATATAATGTAGTCCAGCTACAGGAGGAATACAGATAATCATCAGAAAGGAAATGGAAGAGCAAGAGAAATTCTAAAAATATTAATATAATTGAACTGGCATTAGGTCCTTCACTACAGGTCTCATGCATGTTTCCAAACCCTAAAGAAAAGAAGTCTGGTGAGGTACAAATATGTGTAAGAGATGTTAGCCAAGCAGTGCAGAGAGGGTTCAGACATACAGATAGATAATTGTAAAGTGTATTAAACAACATAGTAAGTCAACTAAGGGGCACAGGGGTATTTAGCAAGCCAGATCTAATATCAGGATGTTATTATTAAGACAAGCTGCAGCTAGACATTGGAGCATTGTCACCTTTTCAACACAGAGCTGGTGAGATACAAGGCACTGATATTTGACATGATTCTGCAATGGAGATAATCTAGCATGTGATAAAGCAGGTGATAGAAGATATTCTGAATATAAATAACTACATGAACAATAAAATAATCAATGGAAAGTCAGTAAAGGAGCATGACAGAATACTACCAAAGGTACATAAGACAAAGTGGACTGTGACGTTAAGCAGAGAAACTGCAAATCTGATAAAACTGTACTTGAATGCTATGGTTTCACATTCTCAGTTATGTGGATGTCACCTGGTCTAGTAAAAGCAAAGACCATACATGATACGTCAGCCTCTACCAAGGCATGAGAGAGGAGAAGTATATGAGGCAGCTCAGAATTTATAAACAACTTTAGTACTATCACCACACCAGTAAGAGAACTTTTGATAGAAAAAAAGGAAGTAAAAAATCAGAGCTATCTGAAATACAAGAAGCTCTACAGCAATAATGACCTAATCTCAGAGACAGTCATGTCATATTTTGAAACTCTGCAGAACAGTACTTATATGCCAGTCATCTAGGGTTGAAGACATTCATAATTCAGATACATGACAGGCAATAGCTTATGTCAGCAGGTGAGTGTCAAATTTGAAGGAAAAATATTCTTAGTCTGAAATAGAAACTGCATTAATATTGCACTGAAAGTAGTAGAATTTTCATTACTTTTAAAATGGCTTTACAGTAATCAGTGACAATAAACCAATAGAAACACTATTTAGTAATCTGTAGTAAAAACCACTTCTGAGAATAGGAATGTGGTTACTGAGGCCATCTGATTACTTATCAACACATCTTGTTACAGAAAAGGAGTACAGACATGAGAAAGTGTCAGAGAACTGTATTATTTTGACAGCTGTGTGTCCTATGCCAAGGGCTCTGACAGCAAGATAGAGGGAAAAACAGAAAATAATATATGATATTACAAATTAAATATTGTGGTCCTAATAATATGGGGTATAAGAGAATTATGTCTGTCATTTTTGAGTGTAGGAATACATGTAAAATGTAAACATGTAGTAAGTTTTTTTTATCTTTTGCTTGAATTTTCAATATGTGCATAACTATATACAACAAAAGGGAGTACTGTACAAATACAGGTATAATTATGTTATTAAGATCTTAGTACAGACATTATAATCAGATACCTTCAACACTTACTGCCATCATTTTTTTAATCAATACTTTAGTCTTGTTCAAAATGCAAACTCTGATCTACCACAATATAGTCTAAAATTAACATTGAATTTTTCATTTTTTTGTATAGAACAGCAGCAAGGTCAATAAAATCTTTAACCAATCGAGACGTATCATTATTTCCACTTTCAAGTAGCATATTTTCTTGCTACTACTAATAAACACCAAAACATTGTTACATGTTCTTTTCTAATGCCATCAGACATTTTTTTTCTTGAAATCTTTACTGAAAGAGAAAAAGGATATCTTGGTAAGTATCAACACCCAAACGCAACTTGCACAAATGGCAGCATACACTTTTATCAGACTATAAAATGTTAAGACTATTTACTTCTATTAAGCTCTGATAAAGCATTTGCAATGACTGGGATTCCAGACTGCAGTAACTGGCTATGACCTCCTCCCCTTAACAGTTCATAATCATAGTTCTGTGAGTGCAGAAGTTAACAAATAGAAGGGTCATCTCACATTGGCCCCAAGTTAATGGAATGGTGGAGAGGTTCATGGCCAGCAGAGAAAAAGCAATACAAACTGTTAATGTGAAAAATAGTCCTTAGACACAGCAGTTAGACAGAATGCTGAGATGATAGAAATGTTCCACTCATCTAATCAAAGGGGACAGACCAGCTAGTATGATGGATTTAGAAATATAATTTCATCAGTGTGAGGTCCAAGGGTCATGTCTGATGAGTGCATACAGGAAAGAGAATCTGAGTTTCTGAACAGAAAATAGCAAACTAAAGACATAATTTCCTGCAGTAGTTTTTAAATGTGTAAGTTTTTATTTCATTTGTATTCTGATGAAGTCTCTTATAACTGTGGGATAAAAGTGCTTAATACTTCTGAAAGTTTTGTATTAAACATTCCGTAAGCAATGTTGGTTCATTCTAAGTATATCAGTCTAAGCCTACTGCATACACAGTCAATAACCTGAAAGTGAATGAAGGTGAGAATCAAACCCTATATTTTTTGTTTGGTAAACACCTTAACTATTACCCAACCACTGTAGAGTTTTAAAAAAAATAAAGAAAGAAAGAAAGAAATACGCTTATATTAAGAAACTAAGCAGGTAACACTCCTGACAGGAAAAAATGGGGAGGCAAAATAAACATTGGCCTATGTTTAACTGTGAGCCATATTTTATTCTAACCACTAAGAGTCACACAGTAAGTCAGAGCGATAGGGCAAATTTCATCAATGAGAAGCTGTTCATGTGGGGAACTTTCTCTGATGAGCTTTCAGACTTTGATTGTTCCCCAATACACCCAGTGACACTTTCACTGGTAGTGATCATACTATGAAAGACCAATCTGGTTATGATAGATTACTGCCTAGGAGAACTCAAATGGCAATTCAAGCATTGTTTTGAAATGTTATGAGGAAATTTAAAACGTTTGCATTACAGGCAAAGTATGTTTAATATGTCATGACACACAGGGTGCTGGCAATTCAAAGTCAAGGCTTGTACTGGTCATTGTTGCATGATATGTATATGGCATTGGCATTTAAACAGGATAATAATATATGTAAATTAGTGCTTAACTAGAAGTGTTGCAGTTCAGAAACATGAAATATAAAATGGTCAGGTGAAATGAACAAGTATAAACTGCCACAACACATGGAAAACAATCAGCGTGCACTGCAGAAATGCTAATTAGTGCGAGAGGATGAGTTCATTTGGAGAAACATCATTTAATGGCAACAGTGACCTTTGTTAGGATGTGTGTGTGTGTGTGTGTGTGTGTGTGTGTGTGTGTGTGTGTGTGTGTGTGTGTGTGTGTGTGTGTGTGTGTGCATATGTGTGCATGTGTGATTTCAGAGCTATACCTTTAAGTGTTTCATAACCTTGGTTAACTAACAAGCAGCTTGTTAAAAACTGCCAAATGAACATTGGCTTAGAGTCAACAACCTTTACTATATACCAAGCAAATATAGGCCTGTGTAGAATGAAAGCGCATGTAGCATAGTCACAAAGGACATTTCAATGCTTTACTATGATGAAACAAATGTACCCTGGGGGTACGGTGCATGGTATTATCATACTAAGTATCAGATACTATCACACAGTGACATGAGCACAAGTATCTTATGTGGAAGCCTTCATCATTTTTACTGCTGATGGGGCAGTTATTCCACAATAGCAGGAAACAAGCACACAGCAAAAAAAGAACAGAACACGCAAAGGAGGTTAGTTCAGACCACTACCTATTGTTGATGTGGATGGCATCCATAGGCTGCTCCACATGGTGGTTATATGTATTCATGGGGTGTCAAGAATTCTGTGGTCAGAGTGCCCTCCAACTTATTGCATAATATGATTCATGTGTTTCAGGCAATGTCCTATGGAGTGCAACCTAAAGTGTTTTTCAACATATTTTAATGTGATGTTTTCAATGTGAAATCACATCATTAATGTTAACAAAATGACTCTTTGCTGAGTCCTGAAATGCGGAGACTAAATGACTGAAAATCTGAACTTGTATTTATTACATCTGAGACTACATTTTTGATAATATTCTCTTGTGTCTGTGGTATGGCAAAGTCACAGTTGGAATATATAAGTTCAGGGGGTATGGGAGGATGCAGGGAAGCAAAGAGTTCAATATTTTCTCTTCTCGTTTATTTTCAGTCTTTTTTTTTTGAAAGTTGAGAATCACAGTCTTGACATTTCAAAAAGAAGTCTTCACTGGCTGAAAGTCACTACCTCAGTATACTTTATTTTGTCATGGCAAATGACTGTCACTAAAATGCCAGCTACTTGACGGCCACTGTGACAGATGGATGTGTCTGTGTGTGTGACAATAAAGGTAATGATGGAGCTATCCCTGCTATAATATGACAGGGCTCATGGCTGCCAAGGTTAACCACTGTTTCAAGGCTTTCTCCGGCACCTGTGGATGCATATGTCATATATACCAGTAATTCTTCTTGCCCACATCTGCTGCTATCACATCTGGTGCTGCTTGTGCTGTGTGACTTCTTCTTGAAGGTGCAGCCAATAGAAGCTATGTGAGCCACTGGAGCACGATGAAGAACATGAGCTCACTATGATGCTTCTCAGTGTCCTCTTCAATAATATACATCATGGAGTCGGCTCGTGGATGGCATCCATGGCAGAAGCAGGTAGATACCATTCTTCCCATTTGCTCATTTACTTCCATTGACCCCTAAGCTGAATCAGACCTGGGTGCTAACGCAATGTCTCTGTCATTTGGAAGTACTCCAACATCTTATGCAGTACTGATATCAAATTCTGCATGTTCCACTAATTGGGAACCATGATGTTTACATCCAGTCACTGCATGTGTGTCTTCCTCAAATGAGTCTGAGTTTACAGCCAGTTATGTCTCCAGTACCTCTGCAGTAGTATTTTTTTTTCATCCCATTGGTGAAGTGTGCTCTCATATTGCTGTTTTTCCAACTATTTGCACTAAGTTGACACTGTCAGGGGCTAGTAAAAGATAGGGATACCATAATTAGACACTTCAGTGGTGTCCACGTCAGCCATATGCCCTCACTCATGAACACGGGGAGGAAAATCAGCATCCTACACAGCGATGTGAATTACTGTAGCAGTAGTAGTAACTGAAAATGAGCTACCTAACATAATGGAGAGATAAAGCTGTATGTATTGTTAGACTTGAGATAGGAAACCCAGCCTGCGTCACTGAATAAAAAGAATCTATTACAAAACAATAATCAAGGAAACATTTATAATACTACTGCAGGGTTTTTTTTTAAATAAGAGCCGAAATGAATAAGGAAAATATAATGAACTGCAATTATAAATAGTTGTATTTGTCTACTATACGATGCTTTACTGAACATTTGAAATATAGTAAAGCAACTCTCAAAACTCTGAAAATCTGCATCCTGCACATTGACTTTATATTTTTAAACTTAATCAGTCCTGAACTTAATTTTTTTACCATTCAGAAAAGTGCACTTATCATATGGAGCACATTTACATGAGACGGAGAGAGGGAGAGAGAGAGAGACAGAGATGCATTAGATAGATAGAGAAAGAGAGAGAGAGAGAGAAAGAGAGATAGGTCGGTAGTGTCTGTGCAGAGTAAAGCACCCAGTCACATGGAATCTAGCAGCTTGACAGTAATTGACCCTTTATATTTCCCTCCTTTGCTTCAGGAAAAGGTCCGAGTCATACCAGTGAAAGAATGGAATAGTGTAGGAGAGAGGGGAAGAGAAAGAGGAAGACTGAAGAACGTACGGGGACCGATAATGAGCAGCAGGTCCAGACAAGTATAACTGCAGGCACTGTTATCAATATATCTAGCTACAATTTGTCTAAGGATTAATTAAGTGCTTTGGAGAACCAAACTACCATAAGTGGCAGTTTGGTGGACTCTGATTTATGCTTGTTTACTAGGCAGTTGAATGTCGCACTGATTTTTTCTAATACGGATGAGAATAACATACTGCATAATCCCAGTATATTTGCTCCAATTTCTAATCCTATAATTCACATGTTTGGAAAAGTTTATACAGAGGACATTTATGCAATATTTTGGGATAAGAAGTTGTCTAGAACTAATTTGACAGAGTTTGAACATGATACTTTGCATAATTGAATTTCTAATGATCAAATTGTTATTAAAAGTGCTGATAAGGAGGGTGCTATACTGGTTATGGATCCAAAGTTTATAAATGACACTCAGATACTCCTGAGTGAAAGTAATGTATATAAACATGAGAGGTGAGATGAATGATATTACACAGAGGGTGATTTATGACAATTATACTAATAGCATGTTCCCTACAGAAGTGTTAAATTTCCTTTATGTGGCACAACTTGTTATTTCTACATATTATGGCTTGCCCAAAGTGCATAAAAATCTGATGAACCCATGTATGAGGCCTATTGTCTTATCGAGGGGTTGGCTATGAGAGACATTATCTGTATATGCAGAACATCACCTGAAAGGGATACTGTCTTTGATATCTAGTTTTATAAAAGATATTAATGATTGTTTGATAAACTTACATGCTTGGTATGTAATGAATATGGGAAGAACAAATTATTTGTTGGTCATTTTGGATGTAAACTGACTCTTCATCATTATACTTAATATCTATAGGATACAGGTAATATATCATTTTCTATGTATTGCCTCTCCATAAAGGGGGAGCGACTACAAACTTTGGGAATTATCGCCCCATTAGCCTGATGAGTCTGATATGCAAGGCTATGGTGCGCATCATTATGGACCTAATTAACAAGGATAGAGGGAATCTCCAAACTCTAGATCTCATGCAATTTGCTTTTGTGAAATGTAGAGCATGCCTGTTCAACCTGGTTGAATTCTTTGAGTAAGTCATCAGAGCTGTGGATGAGGGCAAGGCAGTTCATACAGACTATTTCAATATGGCCAAGGCTTTTGATACCATTCCCCACTCAGGAATTATTGATAAACTCACTAAACCAGGCATCAACCCCTCTATCCCTAGGTGGGTTGCAAATTGGCTCACAGATAGAACCCACAGTGTGAAAGTAGCAGACTCCAAGTCAGACTGCGGACCAGTCATGAGTGGAGTCCCACAGAGATCGGTCCTGGGTCCTCTTCTGTTTGGCATCTACTTCTCAGACGACCAGGGCAACACGGAGATACTCTGGCTGACCAAGTTAACAGGCACCTGCAAGCTGGGAGCCATTATTAACTCCCCAAGTGATTTAGACATCCTACAGAAAGGTCTCACTGAGACCAATGACTGGTGTTGAAACAATGGCCTTAAGCTTAATGCCAAAAAATGCGTCATCATCCCCTTTGGGAAAAACTCCGTTCCCACTAATTACCACATCGATGGGTGCCCACTGAACACTGAAAGTGTGATAAGAGATCTGGGGACACAGGTTGACAGCAACCTCTCCTTCGACCACCACATTGCCACAGTGGTCAGAAAGTCCTTCTATGTGGCACATCTCATTACCAAGGGTTTTGCATCCAGGAAGAAAGAGGTCATCATCTCTCTCTACTCTTCCCTATTTAGGGCAATCATCGAGTATAATGCCCCATTTGGCATGTACCTCACTAGACACATGCAACAGCTGAAAATTCCACAAAAGTACCTCACAAAGAGGATCCTAGGCCTTAAACACATGTCCTACATGGACAGACTCAAAAAACTCCAGCTATTCTCTGTCTCATATCATCTATTAAGAGGTGATCTCTGCTTGTCTTACAAAGCCATGTCTGACCCAGCTCTGTTAAAAATGCTGCATCTAAAGAAATCCAAATCCCTCCGCACCACACACTCCAGAGACCTCAACCTTATTATCACAATCAAGAGAACATGCTGGAGGGACAGGTTCATAACCCAGGGACTGCCCATGCCTGGAATAGACTTCCCATACTTGTCAAGCAGAGCACCTCAATGGCCCTCTTCAAGAGAAATCTTGTTGAGTGGATGGAAAATAGAAAGTTCACCCCGGGGATCACTCCAGTGGCTCTGCTTGATAAAGGCACGGGGAACTAACATTCAGCAGCATGATGCCAGGGCACTTCTATGCATACCTCTCAACTGTATACATTTTTCAGAATGCCCAGATTTTTGTCTCATATTGTTGGTCCATTTTTCATAAATTTGTGGTTTTCTGGCAAATTTGTGGCAAATCATTAAAGAATGAAATTAGAAAATAATGACAGACATTTGATTTTCAGACTTTATATCCTTCAGAAGAGTCATACTAATGTACAATCTGCTATTTTATCAACTTTCTAAGTTTGTAAGAGCAATGTTTAAAAACTGTCCCTCTTTTTGGTCCGTTGTCCCACTTTTATCCATGGCTTTGTCCAGATTTCTTGTTCTAAGAGGTTGAGAGGTATGCTTTTATGGGCTAGGCTTGTAAAGGCTCCAGGGCCATTCGCCTGGTACACACCTATGAACCTATGAAATAAGAGAAATAAAAGTGATTTTATCCAACAATGTCCTCACCTATCAAGGTGATTTTTTTCTACAGAAGCAAGGTGTAGCTGTGGTTATGCCTGTAGCTAACACTTATGCTAATTTAGTTATGTGTGCATGGGAAGAAGACATTATATTAAACTGTAAGGAGTATTCACATTGAATGTATTTATGTTATGGAGATGTATTGTAAATAAACTAAATTTGTTTGTTGAATATTTAACAACTGTAGATTTTTTAAGTTTACAGTATCAGAAGCCTCTATTAATTTTTTTGATATTATCATAACAAGACTCTATAGATGTAATGCTACCTACATTTATACAAAACTTGTGAAAAAAGAATATGTATTTATACTAAGATAGTATGCATCCAGGTTTTATAATTAAAAATACTGTGAAGGGTCAGATGTTGAGACTGAGTAGGTTAGTGACGAATGATGTACTGCTTCTTCAACAATTGTATCTTATGGAAAGAGATTTTAGATATAGGAAATACAGGATGGTGGAAATTAATTATGCAAAGGAAGTGGTGAGAAATTAATGGAATGCTGGACAGGGACCATTTTTTTCTGGCACTAGGACTTGAACCAATGGTAATGGATAGCATGGACACAGGCTTTAAGTATGTGTTAAACTACAACGTGAGAGCTTTGGATATCCAAACGATCATTAGGCAGCATTGGTAAATATTATCCCTTGTAGAGAAGCTGGAGGACCAGTTTGTATAGGCACCCACTACAGTTTCAGAAATAACAGGACATTAAAACAGATTCTCTGCTATAAGGAGCAGCAGAATTGAGTTCATGCTAGGTACAGTCATAAAAAGATACCTGGCCATGTTATAAATGTGCTTCCTGTAAATTAATTTATAGAAGTGGAAAGTTTAATCATCCCCTTTTAAATAAAGAATTCAGTCTATGTCAATATGCATACAGTGATAGTGAACACTTAGAGTAGTATATATAAACCAATGTGAAGAATGCCCAGCCTTCTATAGTGGTAAAAATAATAGAAAATTAAAAGAAGGGATATGACAACATTTATCAGATATTAGGAGAGGAGAAGGCACAAATATATTATACAAACATTCTAGGGGCAAGGGTGTTGCCACAAGGTTTAGGTTTGCAGTGTTTACTGTTCTTAAACAACATATTTTAGGGGGGTGACATTGTTTCTCTAATGGACAGGGAAGACTATAGGAAGATTTCCTGTTTAAGAGCTGACTCTACCCCCAGTTTAAATGATGCTGTGTCAAATAAGTCTGTTTTGAAATGCAAAACTTTAGCTGGAATTGTTATATTTTTATTGGATGTTTTGTAACTTGTGGCTGTGATCATTTTTTATTTAATAAGCTTTGTGTATGAAAGAATGCCTGAAAAAAGCACTTGTATGGAGTGAATACCTGCATTTTGTTTTTTATTAAACCCTGAGAATTTAACTGAGCTGATGGTGTTTTCTTGCTCTAAGCTTTGGCTTGGTTCCTGCTGCAGCTACCTTTACTTGATATCGATAGAATAGATAGATAGATAGCTAGATAGATAGATAGATAGATAGATTGATAGATAGATATAGGACTTGCATAAAATTAGACATGTTAGTAACAGCCTGCATTTAATTGCTGGAACCTGTGTTCTGAGAGACTGCCTTCCAATCTATCTGCAAATATACAGAGCTGAGTATATTTTTTTGGTTTTAGAGTTTGTTAATTGTTGCTTAGATCTCTGTTGAAACTATTGTCTCCCTGTTCTGAGAGACTGCTTTCCAATCTATCTGCCAATATACAGAGCTGAGTATACTTTTTGGTTTTAGAGTTTGTTAATTGTTGCTTAGATCTATGTTGAAACTATTGTCTCCCTGTTCTGAAAGACTGCCTTCCAGTCTATCTGCAAATATACAGCGCTGAGTATATTTTTTTGGTTTTAGAGTTTGTTAATTGTTGCTTAGATCTCTGTTGAAACTATTGTCTCCCTGTTCTGAAAGACTTCTTTCCAATCTATATGCAAATATACAGAGCTGAGTATAATTTTTTTGGTTTTATAGTTTGTTAATTGTTGCTTAGATCTCTGTTGAAACTATTGTCTCCCTTTTCTGAGAGACTGCTTTCCAGTCTATCTGCAAATATACAGAGCTGAGTATACTTTTTGGTTTTAGAGTTTGTACTGTTAATCGTTGCTTAGATCTCTATTGAAACCATCCCCCCATATTCTGCTGTGTCTTCAGTTGGTATAACTGTTGTTTACAGAGTATGTGTTATCTAACTCAAGGATCACTTGCATAAAATTAGACCTGTTAGTAACAGCCTGCATTTAATTGCTGGAACATGTGTTCTGAGAGACTGCCTTCCAATCTATCTGCAAATATAGAGCTGAGTATATTTTTTTGGTTTTAGAGTTTGTTAATTGTTGCTTAGAACTCTGTTGAAACTATTGTCTCCCGGTTCTGAGAGACTGCTTTCCAATCTATCTGCAAATATACAGAGCTGAGTATATATTTTTTGGTTTTAGAGTTTGTTAATTGTTGCTTAGATCTCTGTTGAAACTATTGTCTCCCTGTTCTCAGAGACTGTGTTCCAGTCTATCTGCAAATATACAGAGCTGAGCATATTTTTTTGGTTTTAGAGTTTGTTAATTGTTGCTTAGATCTCTGTTGAAACTTTTGTCTACCTGTTCTGAGAGACTGCTTTCCAATCTATCTGCAAATATACAGAGCTGAGTATATTTTTTTGGTTTTAGAGTTTGTTAATTGTTGCTTAGATCTGTGTTGAAACTATTGTCTCCCTGTTCTGAGAGACTGCTTTCCAATCTTTCTGCAAATATACAGAGCTGAGTATATTTTTTGGTTTTAGAGTTTGTTAATTGTTGCTTAAATCGCTGATGAAACTATTGTCTCCCTGTTTTGAGAGACTGCTTTCCAATCTATCGGCAAATATACAGAGCTGAGTATATTTTTTTGGTTTTAGAGTTTGTACTGTTAATTGTTGATTAGATATCTGTTTTGTCCCACCCACCGTATTTCTTAGTTGTAGTTTAAATTTGGTGGCTTTTGCAGTTGCCTGTCCCAATCTAGATTTGATGTGGGACACTCCCCCACTCCGATTTCTTTAACACATTCTACCTAATAAACTCTTTCTACACTTGCTTTTAGTCCTTTTTAATTTAATTGCATTTTTTTAAACTGTGTTTGGTCTAATATTGCTACATACTCAAGTGTGCTAGCTTGCACTACATGTGAATTGTTTTTACTGCTGTTTTTGCTACTTTTCTGTAAAAAAAAACTTGAAGCCTGTTTCCTACCTTTCCTGTAACTAGTGTTCCAGATACAGATTTGCTGTATCCAGGACTGTATGTATGCTTCTGAGCACCCCAAGTATTTCTGTGTTGGGGGGAAGCCTTCTAGCTTATCAGTGGGAGTGGTAAGCACTAGGTAACCTGTCTACCACATAAGGAGTGGTTCTGGCCCAGAAATTGTAGTTATTGGCCGTAAGGGCGGTCTTCCATCTCTCTCAACTTTCTGATTTGAAAGCCTGCATTTGCACTTGCTTCTGTCCTGTAACTCGTCTAGTGCAGATGCAGATTCTTAGTTTTAGCACATAAATTTGCTTATTGGTGCTCAACACTTATTCAGAACTTGTAAGCACTAAATAAGCTACTATTTACTTTAGCACTCAACCTTCCTCATTATGTAGAGGAAAACAGTTTTTGTACTTACGTTTCTCATTTGCTTAGAGAAAAACAGCTCTTGTACTCACTTTCCTCACTTATCTAGAAGAAAAAAAATTTTTATTCAGGCATGTCCAAGGGTCAGCTTCCAGTGTTCTGTCCTGTCTATCTGATGAATATGGGCATCTTGAGGCAATGTAGAAATTGCCTCATGTACATAGACAACCCTCTCCTCCTACCACCCAACACTACAACCTGTGAGAGATGCATTTATCTAGCCAAACTGGAGGTAAAGCTCTCTCCAATCAAGACTGAACTTGACAGTCATGAGGAGAAGGTAAACATTTGCGCCACACCACACTCATCACATAGTCTCACTAAATCTATACCACCAACATCCACACATAGTAACACAAAAACATTAGCCGAGACTCTCAATAATAATCTGTCTAAGCAACAGAGACCTCCAAAGCAGAAACGCAAGCAACCTCCATCCGCCAACACAACCCAAATGACACATAGCCCACAGACTCAGTGTGCCACTCAATCACAGCCAATAAGGCAAAACAACATAACCAACACACTACTCATAGGTGACTCTATAGTCAGGCACACTGATGTCCCACTCACCAGACTAAACAAGGAGAAGGTTACTGTCAGCTGCCTGTCAGGTGCCAGGATACGCCACATAACCTACGCACTAAGGTTACTACACAACAAGTACAAATATGACTCTGTCATTGTCCATGTTGATGTGAATGACCTGAGACGTACCTCCCTGAACTACATGAAAAGAGACATGGAAGAGCTTTCCGATCTTGTAGCCCAGGCAGGTATGACCCTAGCCCTGAGTAGCATTCTGCCATCACCCAGAATGATACTGCAGTACAAGGACAAAATGATTGACTTCAACAATTGGCTAAGCTTCTGGTGTCACTCTAAGGGGATCCAGTATCTGTCTGCTTGGGATGGCATGGTCGACAGACCACAATGCTTTGCCACAGATGGCCTGCACCTGTCACCCCTGGGATTCCAGATACTGCCTAAGGCTCTTGCTGCCCCTATAGTGCCTTTTTTAGGCAAGGATCAAATAACAAATTCACCACCGTAACAGGAACAAGCAAGCAAAAACTGAGGGTAATGCTACTCAATGCTAGAAGTCTAAATCTCAAAATGCACTCACTCAAGGCACTCCTTAAAATGGAGAACATCGATAACTGTGCAGTGACTGATACCTGGTTCAAGGCTCCAGAGAGCACCCCTGCACTACCAGGCTATAACTCATGCCACACTTTTCGGCCATGTAACCTGGACTGAAACACCAAAGGTGGAGGTGTGTCCATATTCATTAAGGATATCCACACCTCCAGGCTAGTTGCTTAGCGTAATGCATCTGAGGTTATCCAAGTGCAACTAACTCTGGGCAAAACTGCAATCCAAATTGTAGTTTGCTACAGATCCCCCACAATGCCCCAGGATTCCCACTCCTTTTTTCTTGATGTACTGGAAAATATTAGAGTTCAACCAAACACCCTAATAATGGGCGACTTCAACTACCCCACCATTAACTGGGAAAACTACTTGTGTACCAACTCCTTAGCTCAACGCTTTCTGGAATTCATAAACTCCAATGCCCTGGATCAACTTATCCACATCCAAACCAGGAGCAACAATATCCTAGACCTAGTCATTACCAACATGAGTGACCGGTGTTCCACACCTGAAGTCAACTCCTCATTGGTCCGATCCGACCATAAGCTAATCACCCTTGATATCCACATCCCACACCCCACCCCCCATTAAGGAAACCACGGTAAAATATTTCTCCAAAGCCAACTTCATGCTTCTTAAGACAGAAGTGATGAACTTTATGACACCTATGCAGATGGACAATACAGTTACAACTGCTGAATCCTACACAAATGCACTCTATTAGCATGTAGAAAAGTGCATGGATCGTGCTATCCCAAACAGAACCAAGACGCTATCCTCCAAAAAAAGGAAGCCAATCTTGTGGTCCCCTGCATATACAAACTGTACAACAGAAGGAAAAAACTGTTGCAAAAGAAATTAAAATCCCATGAGTGGAGGAGATCCCTGGTCAGCCTCAGTAAGAAGCTGAGATAACTTATGAGATCCTCTAAAGCTAGCTATGAAAACAAAATTGCCACTAATTCTAAGGACAACCACAAAGCATTCTATAGCTATGTCAAGAATCTCGATGGCAACACCCAGATCTGCTCTGAGATACAGCACAATGGCATGAAAATTACATAACCAACTGATATTGCCAACATTCCTGCAGATAGGTTCAGTGTTAACTTTACCCCCCCTCACCCCCTAAAGGGCCCATATCTATACAGGAAGAATTCAGAGTCCCTGTAATCACAACTACGCAGGTAAAAGCTGCACTCTCTAAAGCCAAAAACACAACATCCCAGGCTGCATTTTACACGAACTTCAGAACGAACTGGCTCCCCACTTAAGCACCATATTTAATAATAGCCTTGCATCAGGCATTGTGCCCACTGAATGATGCACACAACAGTTATCCCACTCCACAAAGGAAGGGCCATCAATGATTCTGGGAACTATCGACCTATTAGCCTGACGAGCCTGGTCTACAAGGCCATGGAATGTATCATCATGGAACTCATAAACAAAGACATTGGTAACCTCCAAACTCTGGATCCCACCCAGTTCAGGTTTGTGAAAGGCAGATCATGCCTCCTGAACCTGATTGACTTCTTTGAGGCAGTCACCAAAGCCGTAGATGAGGGTAAGGTGGTTCACACAGCCTATCTTGACCTCTCCAAGGCTTTCAACACCATCCCCCATTCTGGAATTATAGTTAAACTCACTAAACTAGGTATAAATCCGTACATCACAAGATGGGTTGCCAACTGGCTTACTGACAGAACCCACACTGTAAAAGTTGCAGACTCCAAATCTGACGTCAAAGCAGTGACAAGTGGAGTACCACAGGGTTCCATCCTGGGACCTCTCCTGTTTGGTATCTACTTCTCTGAAGTACAAGCCAACACAGAAGACCTCTGGCTAATGAAGTTCGCAGATGACTGCAAACTAGGAGCCAGTGTCAAGTCCCCATCTGATGTAGACATCCTACAGAAGGGCCTCGCTGAGACAGATGCCTTGTGTCAGAGCCATGGCCTCAAGCTCAATGCCAAAAAGTGCAGTGTCTTCCCCTTTGATAAAAACTCTGTACCCATGAACTACCACATAGGCAGCAATCTACTTAACATCGAATGTGTGATAAGAGACCTTGAGACCCAGGTGGACAGTAGTCTCTCCTTTGATAGTCCTATCACCACAGTAGTCAGGAAGTCCTTCTACATGACACATCTAATCATAAAAGGGTTCTCATCCTGGAAAAAAGAGGTCATTGTTCCCCTCTACTCGACACTCATTAGGCCCATTATAGAGTACAACACCCCTTTTGGAATGTACCTCACAAGACATCTGCAGCAGCTGGAAAGGCCACAGAAGTACCTCACAAAGAGGATTACTGGCCTCAAAGAAATGCCCTACACTGACCGCCTCAAAAAACCTCCAGCTTTACTCCATAGCATATCGCCTACTTCGAGGTGATTTCTGCCTAAAATATAAAGCTATGTCAAACCCAAAGCAGTTGGACATGCTACACCTAAAGAAATCCCAATCCCTCCAAGCTGCATGCTCTAGGGACCTAAACCTTGTCACCACAATAAACAGGACATGCTGGAGGGATAGATTCCTGTCCCAGAGACTACCCATACTCTGGAACAGGCTACCCATCTATGTCAAGCAAAGTTCTTCATTAGCACTCTTCAAGAAAATTCTTGATGAGTGGATGGGAAATAGGAAATACACCCCGGGGATCACTTCTGTGTCTCTGCTCGACAGTGGCACAGGAAAATAACTTTCCTGGGTGGCATAAGCCAGGGAACCTTGTTGGCTAGGCTTACGTAGGCCTTTGGGCCGATAGCCTAGTACCTACCTATGAACCTATGAACCTATGGCAGACAGGAAGACAGATAAATAGACAGAGAGATATCTCCTGATAGACTTGACAAAGAGATAAAGAGCTAAACAGAAAACAAATATATAGCATATAAGGCTGACATTCAGTGTACTGAGACAACTTATTGAGTGTTTTTTTTTTTTAGATGTGGTAGACGTGATCATAAGTGAGTGTGTTTGTGTGAGAAGTTATGCTAGTCTGAGGTGATGGCTTGCATTGGTATTTGGTTGATTTATGTGAATGTGCTAGTGTTGGTCAGAGATGTAGCTGCATTGCTAGGATGAGTGAAGGGGGCAAGCAACCTTGGAGGAAAAAGTTAGGAGACTTGATTGGCAGATCCCAAATGGTCTTCAGTGTATGCCAGCTTTCTCAATACTGTCACTGCATTTAACATCAGAAATGAAGCACTGTAGTGCTCCTTGTGTGACATAAACGACATAGTGTGTGTTTAATGTGAGTGCTTATGGTGCAGTAGTAGTATTGCCGTATAAAAGTATACACCCTTTACCCAGTGTATGTGAAAGAAAAGTTAGGCTATATAAGATAGGGAGGAATGCAGGGGCTTACAGAGGCATACCATTTGCTAAAATGCTCTATGAATATGAAAGTCCTCTGTTGAATGTGTGCAGTATGCAATTTGATGTTTTGTGCCTTGAGTGCATGTTATGCCTGAGTCTGCCCATGTGGTTATTCATAGTTTCATAGGTTTATAGGATGTTACTAGGCTATTGAGCTGAGGATCATTACAAGCCTAGCTATTAAATCCCAATATAATACTACATGAGAGATGTCAAGGTTTTTCTAGCAAGGATTATCCATGTCCAGGAGAGAAGCAGGGACAATCCCCAGCAGAAATTTGTGCATAAGGTATCCATGCAAGCCAAATAATACTTTTCAGGTCATCAGTCCATACAGGTTCATAGGTTAGTACTAGGCTATCAGCCCTAGGGCCTGTACAAGCCTAGCCATAACAATTCCCTGGCTATTTCTTCCCACAGTATTTACTTCCCTGGACCCCTGTCTAGCAGGGCGACTGACGTGATCCCCGGGGTGAATTTCCTATCTCCCATCCAATCATCAAGGTTCCTTTTGAAGAGATCCAAAGAGGTGATCTGATTGACATGTATAGGCAGTCTATTCCAGAGTCTGGGGAGTCTCTGGGTCAGGAAGCTATCCCTCCAACATGTTTTGCTCATTGTGATGACAAGGTTTAGATCCCTGGAGCATGTGCCTCTGAGGGATTGGGATTTCTTTAAGTGTAGCATGTCCAACAGCTCTGGGTTTGACATGGCCTTGTATGTTAAGCAGAAATCGCCTCTGAGTAGACAATATGTGACAGAGTATAGGTGGAGTTTGTTTAGATGGTCAGCAGAGGGCATCTGCTTTAGGCCTGTGATTCTTTTAGTGAGGTATTTCTGCGGCCTTTTCAGTTGTTGCAGATGTCTTGAGAGGTACATACCAAGCGGGGTGTTGTATTCTATAAGTGGTCTAATGAGAGATGAGTACAGTGGGACTATGACCTCCTTTTTTCTGGATGAAAAGCCCTTAGTGATGAAGTGTGCCACATAGAAGGATTTCCTGACTGTTGCGGTGATGTGGTTATCGAAGGTGAGACCACTGTCCACCTGTGTCCCTAAGTCTCTTATCACACTTTCGGTGTTTAGTGTACTGCCACCTATGTGGTAATTCATGGGTACATGTTTTTTCCCAAAGGGGATAACTATAGATTTCTTGGCACTGAGCTTGAGCCCATGGCTCTGGCACCAAGCATCTGTTTCTGTAAGGCCCTTTTGTAGAATATCCACATCATTTGGGGATTCAATAATGGCTCCCAGTTTGCAGTCATCTACAAACTTTGTTAGCCAGAGTCCCTTAGTGTTGGCCTGTATTTCAGAGAAGTAGATGCCAAACAGGAGCAGTCCCAGGACTGAACCCTGAGGTACTCCACTTATCGGCTACTTTTACAGTGTGGGTTCTGTCAGTAAGACAGTTGACAACTCATCAAGTGACATAGGGATTAATGCCCAGCTTAGTAAGTTTATCTATGATTCCAGGGTGGGGAATGGTGTTGAAGGCCTTGGCGAGGTTTAGATAGGATGTGTGGACCACCTTACCCTTGTCCACAGCTCTGGAGACTGATTCGAAGAAGCCAATCAGGTTCAGGAGACAAGATCAGCCCTTCACGAATACAAACTGCATGGGCTCCAATGTTTGAAGGTTGACAATGTCTTTGTTTATAAGTTCCATGATAATACATTGTATGGCCTTGCAGATCAGGCTTGTCAGACTGATGGGGCGGTAGTTCTCGGGATCCAAGGTGGATCCCCCCTTGTTGAGTGGGATAACTGTAGCTGTGTGCCACTCAGTGGGCATTAAGCCTGCAGTGAGGCTATGATTAAACATGACACTTAGGTGAGGTGCCAGTTTATTTTATAGTTCATGTAGTACACAGCCTGGGATGTCATCTGGTCCCATGGATGCTGTATTCTTAGCTTTGTATAGTGCGTTTTTTACCTATGTGGCCATTATTACCGGAATTTGGCAATCTTTCAGTATTGTGATGGACCCTTTAGGGGGTGAGAGGGGAGTGAAGTTTGCACTGAATCGATCTGCCAGGATATTGGCAATATCCTTTGGATCAGTATATTTAATGCCATTCTGTTGCAGGTCAGAGCAGATCTGAGCATCGCCATTTAGATTCTTGACATAGCTATTGAATGCCTTGTGGTTGTCTTTGGAATCTTTGGCAATTTTATTTTCATAACTATCTTTGGAGGATTTTATGAGGGATCTCAGCTTCTAACTGAGGCTGGTAAGGGAGTTTTTTGCATCCTGGGATTTTCCTCTTTTCTGCAACAGTTTCTTCCTTTTGTTGTAAAGTTTGTTTATGGCAAGGGGCCACCAGATTGGCTTCCTTTTTTTGGAGGAGAGCATCTTGGTTCTATTGGGGATGGCATGATCCATGCACAAGTGGATGTGCTCCTACAGTGCCTTTGTGTAGCATTCAGCAGTTGAACTTTCAGTTCCCGTCTGCATGGGTGTCATAAAGTTTGTCACGTCTGACTTGAGTAGCATGAAGTTGGCTTTGGAGAAGTTTTTTTATGGAGGATTCCTTACTGGGGGATGGGAGTGGGATGTGGATGTCAAGGGTGATTAGCTTATGGTCAGACCTGACCAACGAGGGGGTGACCATAGGTGTGGAGCACTGATTTCCCATATTTGTAATGATCAGGTCTAGGATATTGGAGCCCCTGGTGGGACTAAGGATTAGTTGATCTAAGGGCGTTGGAATTTATGAATTCCAAGAACTGTTGGGCAAAGGTTTTGGTACACGAGTAGTTTTCCCATTTAATGGTAGGGTAGGGTGTTTGGTTGTATCTTAATATTTTCCAGTATGTTTAGAAAGGTGTAGTGAAAATTTTGGGGCATAGTGGGGGATCTGTAGTGAGCTAAAATTTGGATTGCAGTCTTACCTAGTGTTAGTTGCACCTGGAGAATTTCAGACACATTGTGTTGGGCAACTAGCCTGGTGTTGTGAATATCCTTGGTGAATATGGACACTCCTCCACCTTTAGTGATTCGGTCCTGGTTTGGTGACCAAAAAGTGTGGTAAGAGTTGTAGCCTGGTATTGCAGTGGTGCTCTCTGGAGCCTTGAACCAGGTCTCAGTTACTGCACAGATATCAATGTTCTCCATTTTTAGGAGTGCCTCGAGAGAGTGCATTTTGTGGTTTAGACTTCTAGCATTGAGTAACATTACCTTCAGATTTTGCATGATTGTACCTGTTATGGTGGTGGTTTTGTCCTTTGAACTTTGCCTAAAAAGGCACAATAGGGGTGGCAAGAGCCTTAGCCAGTAACCTGAATCCCAGGGGTGACAGGTGCCAACCATCTCTGGCTAAGTATCGTGGTCTGTCGATCATGTCATCGCAGCAGACAGATATTGGATCCCCTTTGAATGACACCAGAAGCTTAGCCAATTGTTGAAGTCAATCATTTTGTCCTTATACTGTGGTATCATTCTGGGCGAAGCCAGGATGCTACTCAGGGCTAGGGTCATACCTGCCTGGGCCACATGATCCGAAATCTCTTCCATGTCTCTTTACATGTAGTCCAGGGAGGTATCTCTCAGGTCATTCATTCCAACATGGACAATGACAGAGTCATATGTGTACTTGTTGTGGAGTGACTTGAGTGTATGTGTTATGTGGTGGATCCTGGCCCCCGACAGGCAGCTGATTGTAATTTTCTCCTTGTTCAGCCTGGTGAATGGAACATCAGTCTGCCTGACTATAGAATCACCTATGACTAAAGTATTGGGTACATTGTCTTGCTCTAGGGGCTGCTGTTGTGTGCCACACTGGTGTTGTGAGCTATGTAACACTTGAGTTGTGATTGGTGTTTGTTTGCATTTCAGCTTTAGAGGTACTTGATGCTTTGGCAGGCTAATGTTAAGGGCCTCCACGTATGTGGGTTTAGTGTTGCTGTGTGGGTGTCGGTGGTATGGGTTTAGAAGGGCTATGTGTTGCTTGAGGTGTAGTGCGGTTGTTAACCTTCTCCTCTTGACTGTCTAGCACAATCTTGGGTGGAGAGAGCTTTGCTGCCAGTTTGGCTATATAAGTGCATCTCTCGCATGTTGTAGTGTTGGGTGATAGGAGGAGAGGGTTGTCTGTGTACATGAGGCAATTGCTGCATTGCCCCAGTATGCCCAGATTCACCAGGTGGACAGGAGAAATCACCAGAAGCTGACCCTTGGACATGCATGGTTTGGTGCTTTTTTTTTTTTTTGTAAAGTACAAGAGCTGTTTTCCTTTACCTTAGCTCAGCTTGAGTAGGTACACCTAAGTTTTTAATCATGCATATATGCCTTTTCCAGTAGCTGTTGGTGATTGCATTAGGCTTAGTTGTGTGAAGGTTCAGTTCTTAGAAGTTTAAATTAGCTTTTATTATAGTGTAGTATTTCTAAAATGTTAACTGCAATACTGAATGACATTAACAATTCAATGCTGGTAACTGCAGTTATTAACTCATCACAGCTGAGTGACGCCTCCAGGTGCATCTGCAGTTAACTCCTACTGACTCCTCTAGGCATCAAATATTGCATGTTCAAATTTCTATCAGTAATTCTAAAACCTTGCCATGTACAAAGTTTTAAAAGATTTCATCTTAAAGCTTATACAATGGCAAGCTTAACTGCATTAATATTTGACTTTTGTCTACTGCAGGTAAAGAGATATTAACTGTTGTTTTCATGAAATTAATTTATATAGATATACTCTACACATTTTTCCAAATATCTCAACAACCAAGTAAAACAGAACTCCATAGCGTCATGTGAAAGTTGTCAGCCAGATGAATAAAATGCTGCTGACAGTATGTGTGCAACTTGAGTGGCTGCCAAGATATTGTAAGTTGTTAACAAATATTACAAGCATAATACTTACTGTGTTTACTGTAAATTACAAGATTCAGTTTAAGACCTATAACCTAAAGAATACTACCAGTGTAAAAACAGTTTGTCATTTATACTTCTTTCATAAACCCTATGGTTCCAGAGATATGAACATTTATTTGAAATGTGAGGATATCATTTGATTCTGTCAAAAGGCTTTGGCTCTGCCCATTGGAAGTTACAGTGCAAACATCCTGAGCTCCATTGGAGTGAATGCGTTAACTTGAAAAGAATATATCCTACATGGCATAGTGAAATAAATGCTTTATCATCTTATATAATAACCCTGAAACTTATTTATTTTATAAGACACTAATGCCCTCACAGCACATATGGATGTGTCAAAGGAGAACATAATTATGAGTTATATTTCTTTATGTATTGAAATAATAAAATAATGTGACATGCCACTGATCTTCCTCAACTCTGTATCTCTTTTTGGAGTGGTGGGTACATTGCTGCTGAAACCAAACTGACCATCAGCATAGGGTGCTAGACAGACTACTGCACTTTGGCCCACCATACCTTAAAAAGGTGGCTGTAGCAGCACCACCAAAGGCAGCACAGACATCCAGCACATCTAGGTTACAACCTGTCAGTGTTGCCTTCACTGCTCATGCTCTACTTGCTCTAACTGTATCAGGTAAGTCTGCCTTAGCTACTGGTGCAGAGGTAATTTCCAGGAGCAGTACTAATGGAGGTGGTGATTTTGTCATCCATTAGTAGCTGTCAAGGTTGGTGGAGGTCATAATGAAGTCAGGGCCTTGGTCCAGAATTGGCAGTGTTGAAATGGTCATGAGTCAGATTGCCAAATTGATGCTACATCCAGCACTGATCTAGGAAACAGATGCAGGAGACGGTGATGACAGTTCTAAGTATTAGAACCAGAGTCTCACTGTATTCAGGCTGGATGCAGATGTGCCTCCGATGCCCCCTACCTATCCGCAATCATGGTGTCCCCAACCTTTTGTTTCCATCACCATCTCTGTCTGTCTTGTATGTTATATATGTGTAATCCTGCTACCTATCTTACTTCACCTACCTGACACTGTTATTCCTAAGCAACTTCCCCAACAGTCCTCTCTCTCTCCAGCAGAAAATGTTGTCCAATTGACTCTACAACATTATTTTGTTTTTGTCACCCATCCCTTGCTCGGCTAACTCTCAAAATTTATCAAATTCTGTGTATAATTCTACATATATGTTGTGAAGAAGTGGATAGCTATGGCTCTTCCACCAACATTCTACAAATTCCTGTATTCTTTCCCGTGTCCTCTCTGCTTGCCCTCCCCCCATTTTCGCCACTGTCCTATCAACCCGATTTTCACACATTTAATCTGGTCAAAAATAGGAAAAACATGCAACATACATGGCCAAAAATGTCCCATCAAAAATCCTTCACTTTTTGTTCTCAGCATTTGTGTGGAGCTTGGCATTGCGCACCAATGCTGAGTGATGGAAAATCACATTTCACATCCTATGGCAAAAACTGGTGAGTTTTTCCCATCACTCACACCAGTCCAGTTACCTTTGCCCAAATGTGCTTAAACCTGCTGTGCTATATGAATACAGAGTAAAGACAACATTGTAACACAGTTATTCTAACAGTTATTAGGCAGCTGGATGTGGTGACCTACATGTATCTGTGTGGTGTAATGAGGTAATTCCCATGTCTGTAGTCTGATAGCTTTGCGTAGTGTCAAGAGTTCAATTCCAGTTGTATGTCAAAATATTATTTCATGTCATTTTATATTCTTATCATGTGTTTTACTATGACCTTCTCTATTTCTCTCCAGTTCTAACATTTCATGAACCTAACAGGACTAAGAAAAATATAATATATCATTTGAAGTGGAGCAATAAAGCATTTGCAAAATGCATCCCATCCCCAACAAGGAGACTTATTAAACCAGACTTATCCTGCTTATGTCTAGATCTTGTTTCAACTCTCCTACCCCTTCTTGCTCCTTATAGCAAGCACTTTATTGTGCAGAGCATGACATAATGAAGTAAAATTAGGAAATACCTAACAGTAACACATCATAAAAATGGTACTAAATGTTCCGTAAACAAAATTTCGGGTAATTCTCTTTCCATCTCTGTCTCCCTCTTCGCCCCTTATTTATCATCACTTTTTTACTGTTGCATATTTATTAGGTTGATGGATGCACTGTTCATCTTATGTGATTTTACCATTGGGATTACTGTGATGAAGACTAATGCCTGCATTCGTCATTGCTTCAATAAATTGTCACCTACAACTGAGTGATTTTTTTTACAGTGTGAATTAAAAATTCCTTTGTGGTGTGCCAAGATAATGCTCAGATCTCTTGATTGAATCTGTACTGTTTTAAGGGTTCTAATCCAGAGCTATCTCAGACTGTTATTGACTATCTTCATAAGACCTTTTTATGTGTAGCTGTTGCCTACATATTTCCACCCTTAACCTGATTCTGTCATAATTTACTTGCTTCCTGCCCCCTCTCTTCCTATGTCACCACCCACTTCTGTATCATCAGTCTGTCTCATCAGCATTTGTGCAATGCCTGGTGCCAAGAAGCATCTGTGACAGGGGAAACAGCAGTAAATAGCTTATGGCAATATTATATGAGTTTTGACCTTTAGGTGCATTACTCTGGTCTGTTTTATTTATATTAGTATTATGTGTGTAAGTGTTGTCAATGCTCCCTAGTGAACATTTGATTGTACATAGCATGACAGATTACATATCAAGAAAAACATAACAGTAACACACCACAAAGATGGTAAAAAAATGCCTAAAAAATAAAATAATCTTTGTCTGTCTTTATCACTGTTATCATTTCTCTGTCTGTCCCCCCTTCAGTATCATCATCTTGCACTGCTGCATATTTATTGTGCTACTGGATGTAATGTTCACGTTGAAGGAGTACAATTAAGACTAATTCATATATTCTCCTTTGCTTCAGTCTGTTGTCACTCAGATCTGAACATTGTAAAGTAGGAATTCCTATGAGAAATGATTAAATAATGTTCAGATCTGTAGATTTGTTTTATTAATACTGTCAAGGTTTGAATCCCAATGTATGCCAAAGTGTTACTGAGCATTTTGTATGACTTTTGTGAGTAGGTTCTTTCTACACATTTTATAAATACATTATCATCCTTCTGCTGCATAACTCTGTTCGCTCCCTTATGAGAACCCTGCTTATACAGATCTTGTGTGAATAATTATGATGATTTATGTTATTTGTTTATTTTTCATTTGTTAACTGGGTTAGTCCAAATGAGCCAGTGTCAGTGGAGACCTGAGGAGAAAAGCTCTAGACAGTTATTACAAAGTCACATAAAGAAAAACATCAGACATTGAAGCTGGATGCAAACAATACAATAAAGTGCTTTATGTGAAACCATTAGAAATTTACGGAAGGCCTGAGAATGAAGTTTACATAAACATTACTATAATTTGCATAACATGTATGTTATATCCTGGGAAATAAGTAGACCACACGGTTTATGGAGTTGTAAGGCCTTTCTTTATTAAGAGCCTCCAGGTGTGCACCCATGCTTCTTCACACAACTTCTGCAAGTCATACATCCACCAGAACCAACAAGTTACCAGAGAATACAGAACCAACAGTACATGCTGAATTCCCCACAGCGCCCCTACAGTACAACAACCACATTACCAGCCCGAATACTACATTCCTCCCCTTTTAAGCTAAGACACAATGTCCTACATAAGCAAAACTAGGGAACAAGTTCCATAATGCATTTAATCACTTACTTGTAAATAACAGGCTAGTTATTAACTGGTTACCATACAATCTACTATTTGTAGGCTGGTAATCTATACATGCACTTTTGTTAACATTGATAGTCCTTCAAGTAACTAGGTTTAACCAGCACACGCTTAGAACGGCGCAGTGGTACCACCTTAGGTGACTCCGGTGTCACAGTTACCACTTCAGGTATCGGTGTGTCCTTCCCTGGAACAGTTGGATCCTCAGGAACCTCTCCTTCCACATTCCGGCAGTCTCCCTCGATTTTCGATCCTCCTGCCACTGCAAGCCCTGGTTCCGAACTTAACGGTAGTTCTGAGGCCAGCAGTTCCATGGCGTCTTTCTTCTGTTCGCTCCGTAGAATTTGGTCTACATGTCTCCTCACCAAGAAATCTCCATTCAACCTCACCTGGTACGATAATGGACCTGTACTCTTGACAATGAACCCTGGAATCCACTTAGGTCCATAACTGAAATTTCGCGTCATCACTGCATCTCCCTCCAGAAAACTTCGCTCTCTCCGTCGTCGATCATGACATTCTTTTTGCCTCCACTGGGTCCCCTCCACCTTTGCTCGGACATTGGGATACACTAGATCCAGCGTGGATCTCAATCTTCGTCCTTGCAACATCTCGGCAGGTGACAAACCCGTGGTAGATTGTGGTGTAATACGATAATTGAATAACACCCTTGATACTTTTGCTGCTATACTTCCTTCTCCAGACTTTTTCATCATTGCTTTAAAAGTCTGCACAGCCCTTCCAGCACAACCATTCGTAGCTGCATGGTAGGGTGCTGATGTGATGTGTACGATGCCATTCTTTTTCAGAAAACCCTTGAACTCTTCACTCGTGAAACATGAAGCATTATCGGATACAATAGTCTCTGGTAGTCCTTGGCTACTGAAACTCCTCCTCAAGCATTCAATGGTAATGAGGGAAGTGGGTGTCTTGATTTGATAGGCATCCATCCATTTTGAATGAGCATCCATGATTATCAAAAACATGGCCCCCATGAAAGGTCCTGCATAGTCTATATGAAGTCTCTGCCAAGGCCTACTCGGCCACTCCCATGGATGTAGTGGCGCCGCCACCGGCAAGTTGCGATGTTGTTGACATGTTTTACACTCATTCACAACGACTTCAATCTCGTGGTCCAACTTGGGCCACCAAAAATAACTTTGGGCTAAGGCCTTCATTCGGGTAATGCCCACATGACCTTGGTGTAACTGCTGTAACAGTGCCCATCTTCCTGGGGACGGAATTATCACTCGTGCCCCCCATAATACGCATCCATCTTGCACATTTAGCTCTGTTTTTCTCACCTCATAAGGCCGAAAAACTGGATCCGTTTGTTGGACTGGCCAGCCTTGCTGGACCCACTGAAACACTCTAGCAAGCACCGGGTCTTTGTGTGTCCAAACTCTCAGTTCTCTGGCAGACACCAACGTGATGTCTTCCATCATTAAAACTCGGTCCTCCGCTTCCTCTTCCTGGAGATGCCCTGGCATTGGCAAACGACTTAGTGCATCTGCATTACTATGGTGTTTCCCAGGCTTATAAACAATCTCGTATTCATAAGCTCTCAACGTTACAGCCCATCTCTGAATGCGGGGAGAAACCATCTGCGGTACTGCTTTCATCTCGTTGAATAATGACAACAAAGGCTTATGATCAGTGCAAATAGTAAACTTCCTCCCATAGAGGTATTTGTGAAATCGCTTGATTCCAAACATCACAGCCAAACCCTCTTTATCTATCTGGGAATAGTTTGACTCCGCTGGTGTTAAAGTCCGTGACATGAACCCAATGGGTCTCTCTTGTCCATCTGGCATCCGGTGTGCCAACACAGCTCCTAACCCATAAGGTGAGGCATCACATGACAAAATTAAGTCCTTGTGACTATCGTAGTGCACCAAAACCTCTGAAGATTGCATTAGTTCCTTTGACTGTTCAAACGCTCTGTCCTGTTCCTCTTTCCATGACCACTGAGCCTCCTTCCTTAACAACTTATGTAAAGGAGCTAACAGGGTTGACAGATTTGGCAGGAACCTGTTATAATAGTTGAGTAAGCCTAAATAGGCTTTCAGTTCTGTAACATTTGTGGGTGCTGGTGCCTGTTGAATGGCTTCCACTTTATTTGGCAGGGGGTGTAGGCCTGATGCATCCACCTTGTAGCCCAGGAATTCTGCTTCCGTTGCCATGAAAGCACATTTACTCCGCTTCACCCTTAGACCTGCCTCTCGCAGTCGACTCAGCACCTCATTCAGCGTCTCCAGATGCTCTCGAATGTTCCTACCCGTCAACAGGATATCGTCTAAATACACAGCCACCTTCGGAATTCCTGCCACCAGTCCCTCCATTATTCTCTGAAAAATAGCTGGACTCGAGGAAACCCCAAAAGGTAAACGATTGACTTGGAACAAACCTTTGTGTGTGTTCAGGGTAACATACGTCTTTGACCCTTCTTCCAGCACTACTTGTTGATATGCCTGACTGAGGTCCAGTTTACTAAACCTTTCACCTCCCGACATCTTTTCAAACACATCCTCCACCTTTGGCAAGGGATACTGCTCCAGCTTCGAGACTTGGTTCACTGTTAACTTGTAGTCACCACAGATGCGTACAGTACCATCTGGCTTTAATACTGGAACAATTGGTGCGGCTCATTCCGCAAACTTTACTGGTTCAATTATACCTTGCATAGTGAGTCGCTCTAACTCAAACTCAACTTTCTTCTTCATCGCATATGGTACAGGACGGGGTTTGTAAAATCTTGGCGTTACGTTTTCTTTCACGTGTATCTTTGCTGGTGGACCCCTCCAGGTCCCCAGTTCCTCTTTAAATACGTCTTCATTGCTCTCAAGCACCTCTTGCAAGGTCAGGCCCGGCTGTTCTACCTTATGGAGCTGTAGGCAGTCCATGTTTAGCTCCTTTAACCACACCCGGCCTAGCAGGTTTGGTCCCTTACCTGCTACCACCATGACTGGCAACTCTTTGACTTGGTCTTTATATTTTACCTTCATTTTCACCATTCCCAACGTGGGAACTATTTCACCCGTGTAGGTTTTCAAAGTCACTGAACAGTCCTGCAGCTTTAGAGCTTCTCTGGGCCATAACTTCCCATACTCAGCCTTTGACAGAACTGTCACACTACACCCCGTATCCACTTCAAACTGCACCATTTTACCATTTAAGTCCAACTGGGTTTTAATGGGATCAACTCTTTCCCACCTGGCCTCTTTCACGTTAAACATTGTGAACACTTCTTCGGCTTCCCTGGTGTGTTGATCTGTAACTTCACGCATGTGGTGTGCATACTGCCGTTTTATTTTTTGGTTTCCTTTCCTTTCCATCATACTGCTTTTTTCCTCCCCCTTTTTCGGCTGGTCCCGAGAGGGCGTTGAACGGCACATTTTCGTTACATGGCCCTTTTTCCCACAAGCATGACATTTTACAGTTAAAAAACGACAGTTCCGTGACAGATGTTCACCTCCACACCTGTAACAAGCATACTGACCAGACTTCCCTTGTGAATTATGCTCCATAACCACTTTATGCACTGGCATTGGGGTCGCACTCCTGCTTCCAACCCCTTCCGTGGCTTTCTGTTGTAAATCACGAATGTCTTTAGTCGCTGTCTCTATGGCCTGTGCCAACTTCAAGGCCTTTTCAAACGACAAGTCAGGCTCCGCTAACAATCTGCGTTGTATGCGGTCGTCTGCAATGCAACATACGAGCCTATCTCGTAGCATTTCGGTCAGTCTGTCCCCATAATCACAATGTTGTGCCAATTCCCTCAACACTGCGACATACTCCATTACCGTTTCATTAGCCATTCTAGTCCTTGAATTTAACTTGAACCTCTGGACTATTGCACTCGGCTTCGGGTTATAATGTGACTGAAGTAAACTCGTCAACTCTGTGAACGATTTGTCCCCCGGTTTATCAGGACTCAATAAGTTCCTCATCAGACTGTACGTCTTACTGCCCACCGAGCTTAGCAATATGGCGTGCTTCCGACCCGCTTCCATTATCTGGTTTGCCTCAAAAAAATGTTCCAACACTTCACAATACTCCTCCCAGGTCTGTGTCTGACAGTCGTATGCAACCAGTGACCCCAACATGGAACCAGACATCACTCCAGTAGGCCCCGTCTCTTCGTCATCCGACATGAACTGCAGCTCACCAGTTTACTCGCAGCGGACTCGGAGGCATCCCATCTCGTCGTCGCCAATATGTTATATCCTGGGAAATAAGTAGACCACACGGTTTATGGAGTTGTAAGGCCTTTCTTTATTAAGAGCCTCCAGGTGTGCACCTATGCTTCTTCACACAACTTCTGCAAGTCATACATCCACCAGAACCAACAAGTTACCAGAGAATACAGAACCAACAGTACATGCTGAATTCCCCACAGCGCCCCTACAGTACAACAACCACATTACCAGCCCGAATACTACATTGTAGTACAAACGTTAGAATTTTTTTTTAATCAACAAAAAGACAAATAGATGCCAATGAGATAAGACACTTGAAATAGGTGGGTGTTAAAAGTGTGAGCGATAGTAAAGTGGTAAGGTGGGATTTAGATTTAAGTGGAATCATTGCAATGACAGGTGCTGACATTTAGGAGAAAAGTTTTAAGTTTGTATTTATTTATTTATTTATTCATTTATTTGACATTTGTTGACTGGGATAGCCTGACTGGGCAAAAGCCCTTTTTCAGGGGAGCCCGGAGAGAAAAGCTCCAGATTACAGCAATACAAGATAATTTACATGAAAAATAAAATAAAATACAATACAGAAACAACATATTGAAACATAAGCAAAAATTAACTTAATGGTTTGATATAAATAAGAGAATAAAATTAATATCATATGGATTGTTAGAAGAGAAGAGAAAGAAAATTAAAAAGAATATTAACAAGGGACAGGGTTCAGGTGGGGTGGTCACAAAAACATAACCAGCTGGTATTTAGATGTTGTTTGAGTATTTTCTTAAATTCGTGGACATTGCTAATATTTCTGAGAGACATGGGAAGCTTGTTCCATTGGATGGCTGGAGAATAGCTATATAAATGTTGTCCAATTCATTTTTTAGGTTTGTAAATCTGTAATAAACATTGGTCAGAGCTTCTTAGGGATGGGGGAGGGTTATAGAGAGAAATGTTAGAAATAATTTAGATGTTAAGAGGGAGTTTGATAAACTGAACAGTAGAGTGTCTCAAAAATGTGTAGAAAGTGACTATAAGGAAATTTCTTCCTAAGTCTCTATCATTGTCTCCCAATCTCTCTTCCCGATTTATTGTCTTCAGATTTTTTGAGGAACTTGGCATAGTACACCAATGGTGAGTGATGATAAATGTCATTTCACTTCTTATGGCCAGATCTGAAGATTATAATTTCAGCCAGACTAGCATGGTTCTCATTGCACAAATGTGCTTAGCTATGCTGTATTTTACAAATAAAACACTGATAGTACTATTGTGAGGCAGCTAGTGTATCATATGCATTAGGTTGATACGTCATATACCTTATAGGATGTTCACCTGTTCTTACTGTGATGAAGGCTGATGCCGATATTTTCCCTTGCTTCAGTCTGTTCTCAGTGCCCCTTCAAGTTTGTCATTTAAACTTAAGAATTTATGATTTCTTATCTGATGAGTGGAGATAATCCTCCTGTCAGTACACTTTTTTTTACACTGTCAAGTTCGAATCCATACATCTGTCATACATTTATGTCATGTTTTCACATATTAATAGTATGTATGTAAGTGTGTGCTGCATATGCTGTCAAACAGCAATATCTTCCTTATGTTCTCATCGTGTTTCTACTCACCTATACTATCTTCATCTATACTGGAACTGCATACAGCAATAGATCTGAAGTGTACAGAATTTCAAATTATGAACAAATTCTGAATCTTACTGTTTTGTGTTGTGTTCCATACCCTTGAGAATTTCTTGTCAGTCATTAACCATTGGCTGTATTAGGAAAAGTCATAGATTCAATTTAGGAAATGTATCTGCATCGGAAAATGCAGGATAACACAACACAAATATGTGAAGAAATGAAACAAAAGCCAATTTATTTGTATATCTGTAAATGTATCCATGTCTCCAAATCCCACCCTCTTCCCACCACCTTCTGTCTTATCAAATAGAACTCCTTACTTCAATACTGTTTCTCTAAGTCATGTTTCTGCCAACAATAGCATTCTTGGTCCTAATGTGAAGCATAATCATTCATAATATGCTCATATCTTCACAGAAATAACTGTAACACATGAGGTAAATTCAAAGTATTTTTATGGTTTAAAACCATACCACAATATTAACGCATGGATCATATTGCTTATATCCACTGAAGATGAGAGTACTGATGAGATTGCATTTGAATCCATGGTTGGAGAAAAAATCATTTTAAGACATACCTGTCTGTTAAAAGATGTATTAACTGTAGAACTCAGCCATGTCATATAAACACAATTACATGGCAACAACTTCATCATCACAGATATGTGAACAGTCATCATATTTAAGGACTGTGTCACTATACACCTGTATCAAAAATACAAGGAGTGAAGGACTGCAACTGTCATGACATATGTGCAAATTATAATCCATGAAACATGATTATAACACATATCTGTATGTTATTCCATTTCCATCAGATTCAGACATGGTTGTATGTGTACACTGCTTAACTCTGCGAAGGTTGGCATGGAGCACCATAGACTACTAGTAATTCTTGTTCTAATTTCAGCACCTCAATATGTGATTACTCATGCGCTAATACTCCAAATGTGATTACTCATGAGCTAATACTCTAGATATGATTAGTCATGTGCTAATACTTTGCCATCAGCTGTGTAAATGATCTTGACAGTGGTGATCATCAAAGAGTTATGTGATTGGGGTGTACAACTTATATACATGTTAATGGAATGTTGTAACCAAGATATCGGGATTTCACAGTGATGTTGACTCAATTAATTCAATCAGTGAAGGTATGTCTGCACTCCAACAGTGACACTTGTGACGTTGGTACAAGGTTGGGTATCTTTTTCACACATCAATGTTTTTCAGCAGTGCAATGTCATATTTTGGAAATTAAGTTGTATTCTCAATAAATATTGTCCAAACATGAGCCAGTACAATTGAGAGTGTGAGAGTGGCACAAAAATGGTTACTGTGTGTATACAATCATTCCAGAATGAACAGTCATGAATGCATGCTTGACAATATAATGTTTTACAAGTGGGATTGTCATCAAAACACTATCCTGTAAAACAGGTACATGTCACTTACAGTAATGCAAGGTACATGAATGCCAGTATACAAATGTTATCAGATCAGTATGTATATACGTGGGACAAGCACATTACTGTTACATCTGCCTGTCCAGACACATGTATGTGCCACAAAATCTGTGATGCACACTAGCTGCTCTTTAAAACACTGATGTGTTAATACTTAAAAATGCGCATGTTCAGAACTTTAAAGTCAGAATTCTCCTGCGTCTATATTATATAACTAGTAAGGTAGGAGTTTTGATTCCATCAATGGTGAAATTCTTCCTTATAAGTCAGAGTTCTGTGGCATTTTTGATTTATACTGTGTTCCCCAGATAGGTAGGATGTTTGAATTCAGTAATGCTGAACTTGTTTATGTGACATCTGAAGTGTCAGTTATATAGAACTTAATTGACAAAATGCAGTATCTACTTCCTCTTGAGTAAAACATAGTGGGAAATGACTTCCACCTCACCTAATGCCACTTTTACACAAAAGTCTTGTCTTCTCTGCAACACACTGATAAGGTCATCCTGACAAAACTGCACTCTCTACCCATAGAGGTCAGACTTCTGCTGTGGCACTTGCATCTGATGCCATGTTCCCTAGACTGTGTGACTAGATAGGTAGGTGGTTTGAATTCAGCATTACATAAATACTCTAAGTGTGTGTGTGTGTGTGTGTGTGTGTGTGTGTGTGTGTGTGTGTGTGTGTGTGTGTGTGTGTGTGTATGTGTGTGTGTGTGTGTGTGTGTGTGTGTGTGTGTGTGTCTGCATTGTCAGGTAAAATTTATTGCGTTATCATCCATTGTATAAACATCAACTTATATTTCCACTGTGGGATTACTTCTCCATCAATCTGTTGCATATTTCACATTCTGTGCAATGCAATGATGTCATTGTTTCAAATGCAAACTTTTTCATTATTGAAATTCAACTTCTCCTGTGCCTCTTTTTGTTGAATCTGTATTCTCTAGATTGTGTAACATAAATAGGTAGGTGGGTCAAACCCAGCAGTGAAGGACTACTATGAACATATTTTTGTCTTGTAAAGTGCAAAAATGGCTTCAACTACAGATGTGATCTGTACTGCACAGTGTTAGTAGGCCCCAACACTTTCATGCCCTTTTAGCAGATGCATCACAGCATTAAAACCATGATGATGTCATTCATTCAAATATCCAGTGTCACAGTTTAAAAAATGTCTCATGTTGCTCTTCCAATTAATGCAATGTTCTCTTACTTATAATCTTCGACAGGTAGTTTGTTCAAAACCAGGCATTATTCCTTAAACTCAGTTGTGTCAGTATATGTGTGTGGATGTTTGAGTAGGTAACAATGTTATTAACCAAATATCTGATATGCATGTTTATAGCTGGAGATTTCTGTTTCAAAGCTTTTTTTGCATTTGAGCACATACTACTCCTTTCTTGGACACTGCTGTTACACAATTTATTGAAATGTACATTTTATAAATCTTGAAGTAAGCCTTCTCCTGTGGCATGAGGAAATGATACAATGTTCTGTAGACTGTTGCCTTATTAAGACATCAGTTGAATCCGTGGTGAACTGCACATTGTACATGATTCTGCTTCTAATATCACAGTGATGAATGCATTAGGTAGTACATGTGCTTGGGTATAGGTAACACCATGCAATATTTAGTGACAACGTGACAGATCACAAAACTGTTTTGACCAAATTGCCAACACATATGCCTTCAGATACACAGTAGCTCACAATTTGAGTAAGGCTTCTCTGATGGTGCATTCAATCTGCACAATATCTTGTAGCTTATGTGGTCATATAATTAGATGTTCAAATCCTGAAGTGACTGAACAGTGTCAGTGTGTGTCAGTATTGCGGTATGAATAAATGAAATCCACCACAGTAGTCATGCATAAATTTACAGCGGGACAGGTGTCACCAAAAACTTTTGCACAAAACAATGATATGCTGTCATGACTTCACAGATGTTGTGTATCATAGCTGTGTTAAAACTTAATTTGTGGCACATGTGGTTAATACGCATTTCATTAACTTGCAAGCTTACATAGGTGGCTGTTCAGTCTGAGCAAAGGGCATTATTATGCCAGTAAACTGTGACACATGCAAAACTGCATCAATTTCCAGCAATGTTAATATTGAACAAACACCTTTCTGATTATTAAGGATTTCTGATCAGTCAAATATGTGTTCTGTGATTCTTGTGGTGTGAGTGCTCCTGAAGCACATGCAGTTAATATAGCCTTCTATAGCACATCTATATATCTGGACTGTGCCTTGAATCTTGGACTGTATTTGCACAAAACATTGCAGGCATAAATAAGGGGCTTGACCAACCAAGACTGATATTAAAGGGTTCACAGTTGCGTGCACAGTATCATAGCTACCTCATTTTCATCACTGATACAGATTTGTATTGGATAAATTTTCCTCAGAAGACATTTCTTACTTCCAACCATGAGTTGTGTTATTTTGGGACAACCTTTAGTACTGTCTCCTGTATCAGACACAGTTAATACACAGCTCTGTAAAGGTGTAGCATGATTGGCAGGGGTTTGACTCTTAACATCTGTCTGTCAGACACTTGTGACAGCGAACAATGGTCTTAGGCAAGGAATGCAGATATGGCAGATTAAAAAGGCCACATGTTTCAGGTCTTACAATCCATGTTATGGGAGCTATACCCATTGCAATAGGATAGTGATGTAAGCCATTCAAGTATGTTCTTCATGAAACAACCAGTATGCCTATTTCAGTGGCTTCAATACTTGATATCCAACTCTCTGATGTCTGTCCTGGCATGTGCTTAAGTCTGGCAAGATACAAATGTTGAGTATGTCATTGATTGCTCACAGCCCTTTCTTATTTTTAAAATAATAATGCTCTGTAACTGCGGTGGTGGTGCTGCGGTAGCGTTGTCGCTTCACAGTTAGACATTGCCCGTTCAATTCTCAGTTAGAGTGTCTTCTGTATGTCGACATGCGTGAACGGGCATTCCTTCGTTGAAGGTTGTGCGTTAGGCCCGGCAAGCCAGCATGTAAAACTCTACTGCCAATCATTAGCAGACCGGAGTTCCGCTGTGGCGACCCCTAACCGGGAAAAGCCGAAAGACACAAACATTGCATGTCATCATCCAAACATTTATGTATTACTTTAATTCATTTGTTCTCACTGTCGAGCTTTGTGGGACACGAGAGCTTGCATAATAGTTCTTACTGTACGGCATGCTGCAAGATCATCAGAAAGTGTCAGTGGATTTATTTTATGAGACTTTCTTGTGTGTTTGTGGTGTTTACTTGTTGTTATGGAAGTGTCTGCTGTAATTCCTTGTGAGCATACCCAGTATAATGATGTAATAGATGTGTGCCATTTAGCAAAGAGACCTTTAAGTAATGAATGTCAAGAGATATGTGTTGTCATTTGTCACTCTTGGTGAATACATAATTGAATTAGTCTCTTGAATGTTGGCTTTGACAATATCCACACAATGGACACAGTGACCTACAGGTGGAGGATATTTGCATTTCTTACATTTGCTGTATGAGCAATTAAATCTACTACAAGTGGATTACTAATATACATCAATGCTCTACCTGGGTGTGTTATATGCTAATGTAATGTCACAAGGTTATTACTATTGCTTTTAACAAGCCACACTTCAGGGCTAGATATACATTGCAATACACTGCAGTTACATCTGCACATCAATGCATTTACTCAAGTCCGCAGGTCAGGTGTGGCACTTAAACTAGTTACGGCACACATAATTTCATTGATTAAAATAACAGAAATGCATCAGAGCCACAAGTAATTGTAGCCTGATATTTGTTACTTTTGCCCATCAGCTGGTGCATCACTGGCATAATGTTGACATGGACTTTTATTTTACCCATGTCTTGTGTGAGACACCTATCCATTTGTGATATACCAAAACAATGTCCAATATAAAGTGATACACATCATGACATTCAGAAACACAATCCTTTCATCAGTGAACTGACTACACTTGACTTATACTTTGAGTTATGTCCATACTCATATATCCCACCTTAGCATGACTAATTTTGCATGTATATATGTCACATGTGTTTCAGTTAGAGAAATGGTAATATGTATATTATCATTAATGTTTATATCCTAGTCAAAGTGACACATGTATGTTATGTATCAGGTCCTATAGTATTTTGCTACATACATACATACATACATACTAAGCATGCATGTAGTCACTAACTTTCTAACATTCACAACATTCAAGCTGCTTAACAAAGTTTTTTTTCATCACTTAGTATCACTTTTGTTATGATTGCACAGGTGACTGTGGTTCTTCTCAATATGCCCACATCATCACAGGTGTATAAACCAGCCTTTAAACCATCAACTATACCCATTCTTTGTTAAAATATGTGTCACAGGTAGACATCTAATCCTGCACTACCCCAATACATTAAACCCCTTTTGCATTGTCACATATTTTAGCAGCCTATCATTAGCGCAGAAGCTATGCTATTTAGCAAATGAATGTCTCAGGTTTTGCAGTCCTTCATCTCCCTCCCACGTACTATATGCCTTATCTACTTGGGATCTAGGCCCATGCTTACTCTGTCACTGATTGCTTGTATTTTTGATAAAAATGGGGCATGACTAATAAATTAATGGACAAACACAACTTTCTTTCTGCTGTGAGATAATAACAACTTTGGGGGAAATGGCATGAAGGAAGTGCAACAAATTAACACTTAATATGTAACCATGAAGAGCACTCAAAGTTATAGATTTTTAATGTTATGCAACTATGAAGGGGGGTCTAATTTTACATATTGATGTAGATGATATATTACATAGTCTTTATTTAAATGAAACTTGTTTGATATAATGTACTGACAGAAGCTGATTTGCAATGTACAATCACAGATGGGAAGGTACTTTTATGTTTGTAAGTGCAAATTTATTTTTATTTTCTGAAGTATGGCAAAATACTTAGAGCATACATATAAATATACTGTTATTTCAATGTATTTGTAGGAAAAATATGTGATAGTTGGCCTTTACTTTGGTACATATTCTGTGGGTGGGATTCCATATAATCATACACCAAGGTTCTCTGAAATCATCAGAGTAATTAAGGAGGTAACTTAGCAAACAGTATTAATGCATGATATGCAAAGGAATTGTAATAGTAACAAGGCAGATTTGGGGCTGAATTCAAGAAGATAGTTGTGGACAGCCCAGCAAGATTAAGGAAGAATTCAACATACCAACTGCATATGCGATTTCAGAAGATAAACAGCAAGCAATCTGAGTACTTAACTATTCAGTGTAGTATAATTACAAATTCCACACAAGCCCACCAGATTCCAAAAATACACCAAGTGTGTCCAACCCAACATAAATGCAGCAAACTACAATGCTGACACTGTTTCTAAAATCCTTAACAAATGCCACATTGCACCATAAAGAACAGATGGTATTCCTACAGAATCCGATGGAATCTGTAACAATAATAACACCAAAAAAAAGCTATTTGCAGTGAACGACCTGAAACAGGCTGCAAGCCATGGAGGAGGATTTTGCTTTTCATCCTAGAAGGTAGCCAGACAGACAGAGAGCAAGGCTGCAACTAAGGCAGCTCTCATGTCAAGAAATCATTGACAGGCACTGCCTAGGCAGGGAGCTGGTACAGACTGTGTGCAGAATATGTACCCCACTGCGAGGACACTGCAAGGCAACCCCCATCCCCCTCAAAACCAAAGTATGGCTGAGCCAACGTGCACCGTCATCAAGGGCATTCCAGTGACACATGGAAGATGCTGTACGAGTGTCACAGACAGCTACCAGTTGTATTCTGGCAAAATTCCTGTCAATGTGCAACAAGGTAGATGAGTACATACACTTTTCATCTATGCCACTGGAACAGAGAACTGTTATGTGCCAGTTTTATAACCTTGCAAACTTCTCTATGTATTTGATGCAATAGACTATACTCACATCTCTATTAAGACACCCATTAATCCATAAGCAGAAAGATTCATTAATTGAAAGGGGTGGCCATCCCTGAACTTCTAGGTTGTGTGTACAGCAGAGGGCAGTGTAACAAACATCATAGTGACATGATGCAGCCATTTTGAGAGAAAGTGTTTTAAGGGCTGCATTTCAGCAAGGTGAAATACTTGAGGGACTACTAAAGGTAAGTACAGGAACATGGCTATGTAAGCTAACGACACCCCTGCCAACATTATCCGTAATGACAACATATGTGTTCATGCCCCAAAACAGGTGATTGTGGTTATCCACTTGAACCATCTCTAATGACCCAGTACACACAACCATCAAACCCTGCAGAGGAGGCCTATAATAGAGTGCATGCACCAACACCGTAACATAGAGCATGTGCATGTCTTTGGTACACTGAAAGCTAGGTTCAGATGTTTGGACGCACAAGTTCATAGGTTCATAGGTGTGTGCTAGGCTAATGGCCCTGGGGCCTTTACAAGCCAAGCCCATAGGATTACCTTGGCATCGTGCTACCCAATCTTAGTTCCTAGTGCCTCTGATGAGTATAGCCACTGGAGTGATCCCCGGGGTGAATTTTCTATTTCCCATCCGCTCATCAAGATTCCTCTTGAAGAGGGCCAGTGAGGTGCTCTGTTTGACATGTATGGGAACTCTATTCTATAGCATGGGCAGTCTCTGGATTATAAACCTGTCCCTCCAGCACGTTCTGTTGATTGTGGTAATGTGGTTGAGGTCTCTGGAGTGTGTGGTGCAGAGGGATTGGGATTTCTTTAGATGTAGCATTTCCAACAGAGTTGGGTCAGACATGGCTTTGTATGTCAAGCAGAGATCACCTCTAAGAAGGCGATATGAGACATAGAATAGTTGCAGTTTTTTGAGTCTGTCCAAATATGATAAGTGTTTAAGGCCTAGGATCCTCTTTGTGAGATACTTTTGTGGCCTTTCCAGTTGTTGCTGGTGTCTAGTGAGGTACATGCCAAATGGGGCATTGTACTCGATGACTGGCCTAATGAGGGAAGAGTAGAGGGAGACAATGACCTCTTTCTTCCTGGATGCAAAACCCTTAGTAATGAGATGTGCCACATAGAAGGACTTTATGACTACAGTGGCAATGTGGTGGTCAAAAGAGAGGTTGCTGTCAACCTGTGTTCCCAGATCTCTTATAATGCCTTCTGTGTTCAGTGGACTACCATCGATGTGGTAATTCATGGAAACCTGTTTTTTTCCCAAAGGGGATGACAACGCATTTTTTAGCATTGAGCTTAAGGCCATGGTTCTGACACCAGTTGTTGGTCTCAGTGAGGCCTTTCTGTAGGATGTCAACATCATTTGGGGAGTTAATAATAGCTCCCAACTTGCAATTGTCTGTGAACTTTGTCAGCCAGATTCATTTTGTGTTGGTCTGGACTTCAGGGAAGTAAATAACAAACAGGAGAGGACCCAGGACCAAACCCTGTGGGACTCCACTCATTAATGATCAGCAATCTGAGTCAGCTACTTTCACACTGTGGGTTCTATATGTGAGCCAGTTTACAACCCACCTAGTGATACAGGGGTTGATGCCTAGCTTACTGAGCTTTTCTATGATTCCTGAGTTGGGAATGGTATCAAAGGCCTTGGCCAGATCTAGGTAGGCTCTATGAACCACCTTGCCTTCATCCACAGCTTTGGTGACTGACTCAAAGAAATCGACCAAGTTAAGCAGGCATGATCTACCCTTCGCAAAACCAAACTGTGTGTGATCCAGCATTTGGAGATTTCCTATATCCTTGTTTATTAGGTCCATGATGGTACATTCCATAGCTTTGCATATCAGACTCATCAGGCTAATGGGGTGATAGTTCCCAGGGTCTGCAGTCACTCCTCATTTGTGGAGAGGGATGACTGTAGCATTGCACCATTCAGTAGGGACAAAGCCTGAGGTGAGGCTGTGCTTGAGCAGGACACACAGGTGAGGTGCCAGGTCAGTCTGTAGTTCATGTAGAACACAGCCCGGGATTTTGTCAGGTCCCATAGAAGCTGTATTCTTGGCCTTGGACAGTGCTGTTTTAACCTGTGCAGCAGTATTACTGGGTGCCTGGCAATCTACTGGTATCGTGATTGATCCTTTTGGGGGGAAGGGGTAAAGTTGGCATTGCCATGAAGATTCTTTATATAACTGTAGAAGGCCTTGTAGTTTTCTTACTATCTGCTGCAATTCTGTTTTCATAGCTAGCTTTAGAGGATTTGATGAGGGATCTCAACATCGTAAAATAATGTCATATGAATGTTATACACAATTGGCTTATATCAACACAATCATTAATGAGCAGTGAATGCTATCCACATTCGCAGGCAGTAGCTATATCTTATCAATTGAACAACTTACGGAAAACATCAGAAAGTCTCAGGATCTGTAAGAACGCCATAGACAGTACAGATACTTTTTGTATTGGGTCAGTGTTCTAATACTTGTTTTAAGAATCTTCAGTGAATAAATATTCATAACAACAATATGAATATATACTACACAGCAACATGTGGATAATGTGGAATTTGTAGTTTTCCTTACATGCACCTCATAGTGTATGGAGTCACCCACAAGATATATGGAAAATCAGTAAATCCATCTTTATGTATTGCAAAGTTGTGCTATTTACATCTGTCTGTAGAACTGCATATGGGAAAGTACTGCAAGTTATTGATACAGATGTTGTCTCCTGTATGCATTCAGGTAAATCCTACACCCCTCAACTAAGTCACAAACATTTTTAATAATCCACATATTTCCATAAATGCATCAATCTAAATAGATACACATTTGATAAGGAGTAATGATAACGTAGGTCAATAAGGTGCTAAATATTTCTCAAAACAGCAATGCTAGCAGGTGTCAAATTACCTTTGCAGCTACTTATGAGTCAGGTATAACCAAAAGTAAGACCAGCTATGTGAATACATCTTTTAAGTACCATTTACACCATACATAATTAATGAAGTTCATTCATATTCAAGGTTTTAGAATCTCAATTTCACACGTCTGTGTAACCGCTCAAAATCTGACACATAAACCAATAGGTCAGCATAATTGGAAGCTGCTCAGCACAAGTACCAATAGGTATCATTAAACTGTACCTTGTGTAGCATGTGCCCATTATCTTCCAATGATCTGTCAACATGACATAAGCACCACTTTTAAATATTGATATTGATACATTTTCACATCAGCCATTGCTACTTATGAACTGAAAAGTACCTCAGTGAGCAATTTTCTGAATTGTGTTTCTTTGCATTGGATTATCAACATTATCAACATTATTAAGTTGGCTTCTTCATGGAGGCTTCACTGTGTCCAGGCACCCAGTTAGACTGAAAGGGAGACCAACCAGATGCTGACCATCTATGCTGGAGAGGAGCACTGCATGAGCCAGACAATGGAACTTTGTGATGATCGACATTTGGAACCAGATTGTGAGAGAGCATTGATGGCATACAGGGATCTAACAGACTGGAGTGCAAGTTTGTCAAAGCTATGATGACCTGCGTCTCAGGGATGCAGAGACGCTTCTTTGAAGGATTGCAGAACTTCATTGACAGTCAGTAGATGACTATAATAATTGTCACAATCCTATTTATACCTGAACATTCTTATGGAATTTAGAGATAAAGCTGTGTCCCAAATATATCAGAGGGATACCATTTAAAACCATTAAGTAACTGTTCTGACAATTAGCTCATATGGATAATTAAAAAGACATGATGACTGTTCTCTCTATAAGTATGGGTTTTATTCCCATGGGTTTTATTTATTCATTAATATTTATAATGTGCATAATATTGCACATTGTATATGTTTATCTGTTTTCCAATGTATAACAACATTTCACACATCCACTTTAGTTATGTATCACTGATGCCTATAGTGCCTATGCAGATGATGACTATAGATCTCTTAGTTATTCACAATACTTCAACAGTACCACTTATTCAAGTTGTGTATGTGGGAATAATAACTCTAAAATAACTTTATTAGTCTGTTCCTCTTAACAAAGTGAACATTCTTATTACAGACCTGTTTATGTAACACAAGAAAGATGCCTGCCTGACTGGTTACACATATCCATTTAATTGTATTTGATGGTAGCTAGTATTTGTGTGGATCATGATGGTCTATAGTGTTTATGTGTCTGATGTTATCATATTCATCCATTATCTGCAGGAATATGGATATCATTATGCATTACTAGTTTGTTCAGAAGCAATGTCTGTTGGCTGTAAATTTAGCATGTAAGAAAACAAACTAACTTGCATATAGCTTGATGGGATGTGGGTTCAACTCCACATGGGGTAAGTTCTCATTATATTCTTATCATTGTGCATTTCCACATTCCAAAATGCTGCCGACATACCTGCTTATTGATAATAACAATTATTTTGTGTGTGCTAACATTTACCTCAATTGTTCATTGGATTTCTATGTATGTCTGTTTGGGGCTTTTCCCCTCGGGTCTCCACTGAAAAAGGGTAATTCTTACCCAGCTGGAACAACCCGGTTAACAAATGCAAATAAATAAATAAATATAAATAAATGTTCTGCCAACAGCAACTCTTTAAGTATAGTATTATGTGCAAAGCTTGGAATAGACTGATATATTTATTCCAAAAGAATTTGTGGAATATGCTAACATTTGTACCATGAATTTCATGTATAATTGTGTAATTTTTATTAAATTGACATCAACAGCCTTCTCATCCTTATATTTGGAGGGAGTCAGATGGTCAGACATACAGCTGGAATTAAGAACAGAGGGATACACTGCTATCATGTATGCATTTGATTTATGATATGTACTTTGGCAATGAATGTCTTTACAGGTTTTATGTCCTCTCACATAAAACACATTACTGTGTTCCTGATGTACAGCACATTGGAGTTGTCTGTTAAAAAGTACCTCACCAAGAGGATCAAAGGGCTCAAACAGATGACATATGCTGCCCGGTTAAAGAAACTCCAGCTCTACTCAGTGGCATACCGCCTGCTCAGAGACGACCTGTGCCTGATGTATAGAGCCATGTCCAACCCGGAATTAAGGGACATGCTGCACCTCAAAAAATCCAAATCCCACCGAGCTACACGCTCGAGAGACTTGAACCTCAGCACTGAAATAAATAGGACATGCTGGAGGGACAGATTCATAACCCAGAGGCTCTTTTCACTCTGGAATAAAATCCCAGTCCAGGTTAGGCAGAGTCCCTCATTGACTCTCTTCAAGAGGAATCTTGATGAGTGGATGGGAGATTGTAGGTTTACCCCGGGTATCACTTCTGTGTCACTGTTAGACAGAGGCACAGTATACTAACCTCGAAAAAGGGCATAGCAAAATTAATTTAAAATGGGTGGCGAAAGCCAAACATACTCTGGCTAGGCTTATAAATGCCCTAGGGCAGATAGCCTAGTATGAACCTATGAACCTATGATACATGAAAGTGTTCCAGTCTGTGAGGAATGAAAGTTTTTATTTGGAGTTTTCGGTTATGATCCCTGTGCTGACACACATTCATTCTTGCAACTTATTTTCCTAAAGGCACAGCAAGTTGTGTAGCATTGTCACCTCACAGTAAGGCGCTGTCCAGTTCGATTCTCAACTAGAGCATCTTCTGCGTGGAGACATGCGTGAATGGGCGTACCTTCGTTGAAGGTTATGCATCAGGGCTGGTAACTCAGCACGTAAAAATCAACTACCAATCATTAGCGGACTGGAGTTCTGCTGTGGCGACCCTTAACCGTGAAAAGCCGAAAGACACATGCACAGCAAGTTGTCCTTTTAGTAAAGCCAAGCAGTGATCTGTATTAGTACCCCATCCCCTCAGATTCATAACTCCAAGTCATTTCACTGCATTCCTACCACCCATTCTCAGGTAAGATGGGTTACTTAGGCAAATAGGTGTCAGGATTAGAGTGTGGATGTAGTTTAGATTTTCAGGTTTGAATCTCAGGTCTCCCAATATGTGTTCAATTCTGTTCCAATATGTAAAGGAATGTGTAAGTAACATGATAAAAGTCGGAAGGTGATTCAGTGATGTTCTTTAAGAGAAGTATGTTGAGAACTTGATCTGATCAATGTATATCATTGCTATTTGAGGACTATATCATTCACATATATAGATATAGATACATATATATCATCAATAATCTTTGCAGTAAGCTTAACAACAACTACTCATATCTCCGTAAGACACATACTAATAAAATATGCCTACTTGCACTTACAGATTTCTAATAAAAAATTAAAGGTGGAAGGCAATCACAGCCACATTGATACAGCTAAAATTTGCTAACAATGGGTTCAGGACTTTTGTGGGGAACACAAGTAATGCACAAACCTAAGGAACGTGGAGGACAGAAATGAAGATATGTGTCTTTGCATCTTGTAGCACATCAAATAGCTGTATCATTCATTAGCCCATCCAGTGATCATGATGTGGTTTCAGATCTGTCTCAGCATGGTAATATGGCATACAGGACCTTGACATTTTTGGAGAGTCCATCTAAGATGTTGACAGTGATGTTTCTGAAGGTCAGATGTGGAGATCAACCTATCAAGCCATTCAGAGGATGATGGCACTTTGGATATTGAACAGGGTGAGGCGGTTGAAGAACAGTCCCAAACTGAGACTGCTGCTGATGACATTTCCCCACAACAGCCTGAAACAGGGCATTATATCTGTCATAGGTGAGTAGATGTTGAGCATGGTCAGGTATCAGCGGGTGTCTGTCTCTTGCTGCAGGCCAATGAATGTTCACAGAAATGGTATCATTCAGACATCCGTGCACTTGCATGTGCTACAGATCATGTGGCATACCAGCTATATGTGATGCATGAAGGACAAGAGTGCAGACACAGTGAGGAAAAGGCAGCATTGACAATTCAGAATGAGAGTCTGCGAACTGTAGCATGGTCACTAGAAACGCTGGCCTATACAGTACTGCAGCAGTGTCATACTATCATTAAGGTTCTGCATCCCTGACTGTGGTCAGCAGATTGCAGCATGGGAGTGGCAGACCACCTGTTCACAGAGCCACCATTGTCCATCTAGTATCAGTGTCTGTGATGCAGTCTGCACAGAGTTCATCTGCCGGACCATCTGTTGTGGTCTTGCCAGTCATAAGGCCTTCAACTCACAGTCCTCTTCCTTCACCTCAACATGGTGTTGTCACCCTCATAAATCTCATTTGTGGTGCAACCACAGCAGCATGTTTCTGTACATGGTTGAGGCAGAATGGACCATGATGTGAGTTGTCAGTGAGGTCACCCTAGACTGTGTTAGAGTGTTCCAGCAGTGTTGTAAACATAGCTGGCTCATATTATTGAATTATCACTTTACAGTGATATAGTCCTCTGGAGTGATTAAACATTCTGCATTATGTCTGATGTGGTTTCTCTTTTTCATGTTATTATATTGTACAAATAGAAATGTGAAGCACTTATGTGTGCCCCTTATTGCTTCTATACAGTAATATGACAATCTGAGTGTGTATGCATACCTGTGTCAGTTGTGCCCTGAGTTGATGATCCCTGTTGTGACATATTTGCATATGTTCACATTGTAATATATTATGATGATGTTATATCTGATGTTCAGTATGTACATTTAGCGGTTACTTGCCATTAGATGCAGTCCATGCTACATTGTTAGGGCAACACCTGAACATTAATGTTTAATCGGTGTACTCATGTATGTCTGGCTTGTCATAACTCAGAAATGTGGGTCAGCATCTGCTGTGTTGCCTGGGCCAGCACTTGTTGTTGTACTCTAGGCTGCCTATGCCTATGTCTTCTGTCCCCTATGCCCTCCTGCTCCTCCTCTGATACCTGTGAGTTATCATTTTCAGGAATCTAAGGATCTTGGGGTAGTTCACCCACACCTGTAGCTGGAAGACCACCATGTGCTTTAGTTAGCATGTTATGTAGCATGGCATACACCATTATCATGTGTGCTGCCTTCTCAGGTGTTTATTGCAGTGCACCCCCGGATCTGTCCAGAAATCTGAACCTAGATTTCAGTACACCCAACACATGGTTGATGGTGTTTCTGGTTGTTGTCTGTGCTGTATTGTAGGCCTCCTATGCAAGGTTGGATAGTTCATGATATGTTGTCATTAGCCAGGGTCAAGTGGATAACCACAGTCACCTTTTGTGAGGAATGAAAACACATTTTGCCAGAATGGATATTGTTGTGCTCCTGTACTTATCTAATAGTCCATCAGATATCTCACCATGCTGGAATGCAGCCCTCAGTACACTTTCTTTCCATATGGCAACATCATGGACACTTCCAGGTTGTGTTGCCATGATGTTTGATATGCTGTCATCTGTTGCACAAACAACCTGGCAGTTGATGGATGGCCAACCCTTTATGTGTACATATCGGGTCTGCTTCAGGATATATTGGTATCTTGATAGGCATGTGCATCAATCCATTGCACTAAGTACATGGGGGATGTTTGTGATGATGTAAAACGTGTGCATTACAGTTTCACTCCATGTGGGTGAATAGATAGTGTACTGTATGTAGTCATCTATCTTGCTGCATATTACTTCCAGGAATTTTGCCAGGATACAGCTGTCATCTGTCTATGACACTCCCCAACATCCCCGTGTGTCTCTGGAATATCCACACTGCAAGTACACCCTGTCTAGGATACACTTCGATTTCAAGGGGGGTGGGTTTTTCTTACAGGGTATTTGTGTGATTTGTGCAGCACACATGTTATGGACAGCCTGCAGCAGTTATCTGTCTACTGGTATCTGTGGATTATGTGCTGCTCTGACATCTGGTTTAGTTGCAGCATTGCTCTGACTCTAGCTGGCTGCCTTCTAGGTCACACAGCCACATCCTCACTTATAGCTTGTATCACTGCAGTCTGTTTCAGTTCACTAACAGCAGGTTGCATTTTTATATATTTTTTGTTCCTTTGCCATGGATTTTGCCAAAATTTATTGTACTCGATTTAATTATTTGGGGTCCATAAAGCACATGCCAATAATTTCAGAAACAGAGTCAGCATAGAAGTTTGTCACATTTAAATTGCTTTGTGTATGCATGATGAGTTTTGGAATCAGACCTGTGTATATGGAATCCCTAACTATCCTTCACTGAATAGTTAAGTACTTGGACTGCCTTCAGTGTGTATCCTGAAATCGCATCCACAGCAAGAGCACTGAAGTCTTCTTTTGCCATGCTGCTCTGTCTGCAAACAGCTTCTGTGAGCTTTATGGAATACATCCCACTGTGTTTAGGATTGAAAATTATGATTATTTTGTTGTGTTGTGTTTCATAAATTCATGTGGGGTCAGCAAGTGACCATGTTGCCTGGCTTAGCTGTTTGTCATATGGATTTTATATTTTCCACGGTATTGTCATCTCACTCTGACGTCATTATAACAATGGTAGTTGTTGGCAGTTCATATGATTCATTGCATGCACAGACCCATGGGATACATTTGACATTTGCACACAAACATAACTGTTCATGGAACAGATGCAAGGAAAAAAAGCACAGAAACACTAATATTCTGTCAGACACTCCGTTGGACAATTTATTGTGGCATACATTATTATTAAATTGTGTGGGTCCCAATACTACTGTTATGTTGCCATTTTTCCGGTATTTTTTGCAAATTAGAATTATGTGAATGCTACACGAGGCTGTGCCAGGGTTTACTTCACTTCAAATGTCAGGATATGTCAAGAATTTTGGCTTTTCTTATGCATGTCATGCTTAATGGCTGTCCAATCAACAGCTGTTCAGATCATGTCATGATTTTCAATGGCAGGCTCTGTTATGCATGCTATTGCATCGCCTTGAGTAAGCTGCTCACATTGTTCGATTGATGCACTGTCCCTAACATGCTCCGTTATTGAAAATATCCAAAAGCATAGATAAAAGGACATAGGGAAGGTGTTGTGTGCACAACAGGCCATCTGCTAACTGCAAATATGTAAATTATAGTTGTGCTACTTAATAATGCCTTCACCATTTCATCCAGAATTGTATTTGAAATGAGACCTGCAATGTATGTTAGTACACTTTCATTCTGATATGCAGAACTCACAGGTTGATGGAATATTACTTAATGTCTCTGTGAAGGCTGCCAGCCTAGCCAGATAGAATTTTATAGATAATTCTGTCATTTGTAAATATTAATGTAAGACACAGGTTTGTTGTCTTAAATGAAAAAAAAAAACTTCTGTTAGATGTGGAACTGAAAAAATGTAACAACAGTACACTCTGCTGGCAGAAAGCTGACCAAGTAAAGCATGTTGTGACCTTTTGATCTAAAGTCGGCTCCAGCCTGGCTAGATGAAGACATTATTTCTATTGTTTTAACCAAGAGTTAAACTGCTAGATTTAAACATGCAAATGTATTTCTATTGCTCTGCTTTCTGACCAGCTGCAAGATAACACAAGGAGATCTTAACAATGTAAATGTAGTTTCTGTTAGCCTGGGAACCCAGGGAAGTGTGAAGAATGATGTAATGGGAACCAGGAATGTGATTTTAAAAACAGAGAGAATCAGAGACCATTAAGCATTTTTGTCTTGACCATCCAACTCATCAGCACTGCCTGTATTCTATATGTAAGCTATCTTAGATTTGTGTTTTCTCTTAGAAATAGCTAGAAACTAGAAAGATTAGACTAAGTGTTTTTCTGTGATATCAGAACTGTACTACTGAATTATTTTAAGTATTTCTCTGTGATCTTTGAACTCTTGACTAGTACTGTGTAGTAAGAAGTAGTGTCTTGTGTTTTTAGTATTTATTATTAAATATTGTAAACCTTTCAACTGTGGCTGTTTGGTGTAGAGATAATTTAAGCTCTAGACTACATTGCATATTTATAGTAAGTACTGAACCAAGTCACTCTAATAAGCCTTGACTGTTTAGTTATACTACCAAACAGATAATAATATTGCACAGTAATAATTGGACACCCTTTTAAGGGCCTTTAAGTAGCTGATAAATATTAGCTGGGTGGTGACATTGATTTCTACCATATAGTCTGGGTAAAAGGGGCACAGCTGGAGAACCTGTGTCAGCCTTCCCCAGGATTGTCTGTGTCATTGTATAAACTTTTATCTCAAAGTGTGTGTGTGTCAGCTACTTGGGCAGGGATGCAAATCACTGGTTGGACAGAAAGAGTGCTGGAAATTTTAGCTTGTCCAGCTGGCTGAGATCTGGACTCTATAGTTGTGCCAGTGGGGAGTCTTATTGGGGACCTGGAGAGCAAGGGAGTGTGTGTGTGTCAGCTACTTGGGCAGGGACGCAAATCACTGGTTGGACAGAGAGGGTGCTAGAAATTTTAGCTTGCCCAGCTGGCTGAGATCTGGACCCTATAGTTGTGCCAGTGGGGAGTCTTATTGGGGACCTGGAGAGCAAGGGAGTGACCAGCCTCAGACTGACTGTGATCTCTGTGTACTCTTAAGGGAAATTGCACTTTACTGTGTGTATTTGTTATTCTTTCCTCCTATATGAGATGCCCCTTACTGGTGCTAGTGGTGAGGAATGAGGTTCCTTGATTGCTGGGCCAGGGCACGGGCGTCACATATTAATTCAATGCTTGAGAGAGTTAGGTCATCTGAGCATACTCAAACAAAACAGCAGCCTATGGTTAAGCCACAACTATAACCAGTAAAATGAAATAAAAAAACATCCAGAGAAAACGAAGCGTTCTGTTGTGCTTTTATTCCAACTTGCAGTAACAACTCAGTGAAAAGCATAAACACAGAAAATCTCCTACACGTTTTTCGTCACAGTAGCTGTAACTTCTTCCGATAATGACATTACTGAATCAGTCTTTATTTAAACACATTAGTTTCCCACTAAAAATATTCTAACCTATCAGGCTTAAACAAAACCATTTGAATGACATTCACAATTACTTTGTTAAAAATGTAAAGCTCCCTTAGCTTAAGTACCAAAAAAAACTTTTTCATAGTCTTAAATAAACGTTAAAAACTTGTCCCTAATAAAAACCTAATTTCAATGATACATTGTTAGAAAACTTGTGTTAAAAACATGGTGAATAACATAGTTTAAAAACGTAGTTTAAAAACCTTCTTCTTCTTGTTTCGGCTTTTTCCCGGTTAGGGGTTGCCACAGCGGATCACTGTCCGCTCATGATTGGCAGTGGAGTTTTACGGTGTCGAGTTTCCAGCCCGGTGCCCAACCTTCCACAGAAGGCACACACACACACACACACACACACACACACACACACACACACACACACACACACACCTAGGGCAAATTTAGAGTGTCCAATCCACCTACAGCATGTCTCTGGGATGTGGGAGGAAACCGGAGTACCTGGAGGAAACCCACGGGACCACAGGGAGGACATGCAGACTCCGCACAGAAGGCATCCCAACCAAGGATCGAATCAGAGAACCTCTTGCTGTGAGGCGGCAATGTAAACCAAAATATATTAATTTAAAATATGCATTTGCTGTGTTGTATTAAGAAGTGTTCAAGCTCCCTCTTGTGGCCAGGCCAAACATATGCACCACTATTAAGCACAATGAAAAGAAAGAAATAGAAAAGGTATGCTAACATTTTTTCTTTTACAATTTAGCAGCTCTCATTTTTAACAAAGATTTAATAGAGATGGTCTCATTTAGGCCAGTGGGAGATGCTGGCTCCAGTGTCAATTGCCACCACATTTCTTTGTATTCAATCCTCTCCTTCCAAAGGCCCACTCTGATGTCTTTCTTTACCCCCTCAAGGGCAAAAAAGGATTATTTTGCCTCTCTACATTCCATACTGTGTTTGTACATGGTATTGGTTTCTTTCTTATTCTTGATGTCATTTAAATGTTCGTAGATCCTTCTTTTTAGTTTTCTTTTTGTTTTTCCAATGTAGAAGGACCCACAAACCTCACATGTAACCAAATAAACTAATCCAAAATATTTGCAATTAAAAAAATCCCTTACTTGTCAGTAATCTACCTCTACTACTTAAATAAATTTCACTTTTATTTATTACATATTTGCACTGACTACACCGTCCACATCTAAAAGTGCCTATTCTTTGTCTGTTATTGTTTTCTGTAATGTTCTCTAGCAAGTTTTTTAGATTTATTGAATTACTATACACAAATCTTATATCACTCGATGGAAGCCCTTTTAGGTCTGTAATACTTATAAACCTTGACCATGCTTTTTCAATAATTTCCCTAATGTGTGGGGTACTCACATTAAATTCCAAAACCATGGCATGGCTGAAATCTTTAGTGTATTGATTTCCATTGTCAAGTTCTTTGGTGTTATTTTTATCATTTGTGTCCCCTAAAATCAGTTTAAAGTGTGAGTCCCTTTTTAAGCTTACTTCTTTCCTCAACTCTTTCAGCATTTCCTCAGGGTAACCTCTTTCCCTAAACATCTTAGTGAGGAAATCTATCTCATTGTTGAATACACATTCCTCTGATGACATTCGGCTTCCTCTTTAAAACCCGCATTTGCGCGGTTTTGCGCCAGTATACAACTCAGCACAGCTCCTTGTCGTGTCCTGCAGAGTGATACAGGCAACAGAGAGACCTAAGAGAGACTTTCAACTGATTTAAGTATTTTTTCTTTGCTTTCTGCTCCGACAGCATTTTCCCGCCTAAAAAGCAAGTTTCTAACTGATCTGTGTTTGAAAAAGTTTAAAATTGTATTGCCTTACCTACTTTTACAGTTGCACTTTCTAAAAAGTCATTTTTGTATTGTTTTATTGCTGTAGGCTACACACTCAAGTGCGCTAGCCTGTTTATAGCATGTACAGCGTTTTCTGTGTGATTTTCTGTTATTCTCTGCAAAAAAACAAAAAAAAAAAAAAAAAAAAAATATTCTTTTTCCCGCCTTACTGAACTAGATTAGTCCAGATTTCAGGCTTTGCTGAATTCCGGACTGTGGTATAGGTTCCTTTGTTGCCAATATCCTTACTTGGATAGGAGGAAGCTTCTCTGTTCACCAGTGAGAGTGGGGAGCTTTGAGCAGCCTATCTGTCCCTGGAGGAGTGGTCTCAGCCCAGAAACTAGTAGCTTATTGGCCGTTTTGGGTCAGTTCCTATCTCTTTCAGTTTCCCTGCTTTAAAACCCGCATTTGTGTGGTTTTGCGCCAGTATACAACTCAGCACAGCACCTCGTGGTGTCCTGCAGAGTGATACAGGCAACAGTGAGACCTAAGAGAGACTTTCAACTGATTTAAGTATTTTTTCTTTGCTTTCAGCTCCGACTGCATTTTCCCGCCAAAAAACAAGTTTCTAACTGATCTGTGTTTGAAAAAGTTTAAAATTGTATTGGCTTACCTGCTTTTACAGTTGCACTTTCTAAAAAGTCGTTTTTGTGTTGTTTAATTGTTGTAGGCTACACACTCAAGTGTGCTAGCCTGTTTATAGCATTTACAGTGTTTTCTGTGTGATTTTTTGCTATTCTCTGCAAAAAAAAAAAAAAAAAAAAATATTCTTTTTCCCGCCTTACAGAACTAGATTAGTCCAGATTTCAGGCTTTGCTGAATTCCGGACTGTGGTGTAGGTTCCTATGTTGCCCATATCCTTACTTGGATAGGAGGAAGCTTCTCTGTTCACCAGTGAGAGTGGGGAGCTTTGAGCAGCCTATCTGTCCCTGGAGGAGTGGTGTCAGCCCAGAAACTAGTAGCTTATTGGCCGTTTTTGGTCAATTCCTATCTCTTTCAGTTTCCCTGCTTTAAAACCTGCATTTGCGCAGTTTTGCGCCAGTATACAACTCAGCACAGCCCCTCGTGGTGTCCTGCAGAGTGATACAGGCAACAGAGAGACCTAAGAGAGACTTTCAACTGATTTAAGTATTTTTTCTTTGCTTTCTGCTCCGACTGCATTTTCCCGCCTAAAAAGCAAGTTTCTAACTGAACTGTGTTTGAAAAAGTTTAAAATTGTATTGCCTTACTTGCTTTTACAGTTGCACTTTCTAAAAAGTCATTTTTGTATTGTTTAACTGTTGTAGGCTACACACTCAAGTGCGCTAGCCTGTTTATAGCATTTACAGTGTTTTCTGTGTGACTTTCTGTTATTCTCTGCAAAAAAAACCCCCAAAAAATATTCTTTTTCCCGCCTTACTGAACTAGATTAGTCCAGATTTCAGGCTTTGCTGAATTCCGGACTGTGGTATAGGTTCCTGTGTTGCCCATATCCTTTCTTAGATAGGAGGAAGCTTCTCTATTCACCAGTGAGAGTGGGGAGCTTTGAGCAGCCCCTGGAGGAGTGGTCTCAGCTCAGAAACTAGTACCTTATTGGCCGTTTTGGGTCAGTTCCTATCTCTTTCAGTTTCTCTGCTTTAAAACCCGCATTTGCGCATAGCGCAGCATCGGGCAGTGCCGCTTAATCAGGTTTAAACTATTCCCGGCTCCACAAAGTCTACTCTTCACTTTTTCCCTTAGAACTGTTTTAACTCTCAAAGTAAGCACTCTATTTTCATTCTAAAGCCCTGCACTTGCTCTTATAAGTAATCTTATAAGTAAACACAAACAAACTAAAGCACTACACTCTCTCATACTCTTTATAAGTACTAGGCTCCCTATTGGTCCATTCTGATCAGTCAAAAATCAGTTCCTTATACTTCTCTGGCATGTCCAAAGGTCAGTTTCAGGTTTACTCTCCAGTCCAGCTAGTGAATCTGGGAATCTTGAGGCAATGTTACAATTGCCTTATGTACACAGACCACCCTCTCCTCCTCCCAACAAGCTCAAATATATGTGAGAGATGCAACTATACAGCCAAACTGGAAGCTGAGCTCTCTCAACCCAGGACTGGCACAGTCAGTCAGGAGGAGAAGGAAACTACACACACACCACAAATCCAGTCTCACATAGACCTATCGTATCAGCAAACCAAACACATAAGCACACAAAAAACATACTCGGAGGCTCTAAATAAAAATCTGCCAAAGCACAGGAGACCTCCAAAGCAGACATCCAAGCAACCGCTACCCCACAGCAATACCCAAGTATCACATATTTCACAAAGTCAGTGTGCCACACAGTCACAGCCCTTAAGACTAAACAACACACCTAATACACTTGTAATAGGTGACTCTATTGTCAGACACACTGACATCCCACTCACCAGACTGAACAAGGAGAAGGTCACTGTAAGCTGCCTGTCGGGTGCCAGGATCCGCCACATAACACAAGCACTCAGGTCACTCCAAAACAAGTACAAATATGACTCCGTCATTGTCCATGCTGGTGTGAATGACCCGAGACGTACCTCCCTGGACTATATGAAAAGAGTCATAGAGGAGCTCTCTGATCATGTAACTCAGGCCGGTATGACCCTGACCTTGAGTAGCATCTTGCCCTCACCAAGTTTATGAACCTATAAGAATGATGCCACAATATAAAGACAAAATGATTAATTTTAACAATTGGCTAAAGTATTGGTGTCATTCAAAGGGGATCCAGTGTCTGTCAGCCTGGGATGACATGCTCGACAAGCCACGTTGCTTCACTAGGGATGGCTTGCACCTGTCACCTCTGGGCTTTCGAATACTGGCTAAGGCTCTTACCTCCCCCATAGTGCCTTTTTTAGGCAAGGCTCAAAAGACAAACCCACCTCCATAGACAACCCAAGAAAAAAAAAACTAAGGGTAATGCTGCTCAACGCCAGAAGTCTAAACCTCAAGATGCACACACTCGAAGCTCTCCTCGTTATGGAGAATATCGATATCTGTGCAGTAACAGAAACCTGGTTCAAGGCTCCCGAGAGCACCCCAGCACTACCAGGTTATACCTCATACCATGCTTCTCGGCCCCAAAACTCGGACCGAATCACAAAAGGAGGGGGGTGTATCCATATACTCCATTCATCAAAGATAAAACAGTGTGAGAAACTTCTCTGTGTGGAAGATTTTCAGTCCATATATTTCTAGTTAATCACTGTATATAATCAGATCAGACAATAGTAGTAGAAGTAGCGAACGTAAACTCATCAAGTCAAAAAGTAATAATAGAAAATATATAATTCTACAGCATTACTAAGTATTCGAAAGTAATCCAAGCAAGGCAGGCAGTCTGTTTCCAGTCGAAAATCCTTTATTAAGTACACAGACAAGTGATCCAAGTAAAACAAAAATAGAGTAATAATTTCCTCACAAGCTTTCTAAATATATATATACTTTTTATCAGGCATGGGAGTGGTTTATTGTGCTGTAAAACAAAGTGTTATTGGTACACATGTTAAATTCACATCCCTTCCCCATCAGTGTGACATTCGAGCTGGTCCTGCCCTACCTAGTAGCTGTCATAATAATATATAGCCCTAATGTACTTTAATGGTACATCTTATTTAACCAAATTATTAAGTAGATTATTAAGTCTGTGATTTTATATACAAGGCAATATACTACATGGCTGGAAATATATAAACCTTAGTTCATTTTGCGATCAAAAATTATATATAAATATATACATATACATTTTGCATGTAAAAATCAGTTTCTATTTTCATAACCTATTGTTAACAAAGATTGCTTTCATCCTTCTAGACTTCTTCAGGTCTGTGTACAAGAACCCTAAAAACCTATATAATTGTATAATTAGTTAGTATTGTTATTACCATCATTTTGAATAAAGTTGAAAAAAAATATATATATATGTATGATGATGGAAATAAAATATACACTTAAATTTCAAATGATTTAAAATGGTATTTAAAACCAATTTGTAGAAAAAAATAAAATAAAATACAATTAGTCATGTAAACAATGTGGCAATTTTCTAAGTTCCAGTGCACTTTTAATTGAACAGTAGTAGTTTAGTCCAGGCTTTCTAAAAGAGTTTAGCTTTAATTGCCACATAAATTCATGTTACTCCAGAATATTCGGGATGTCTCCTTCAAGATCACCCATGTCTATGCAATCCAAGATCTGGAACTTAAAACCTGTGTGTCTTTTATGAAGAGAAAGGTGTTTGGCTAGTGCATTATTTTTACATCCAGAGCGGATTTCTGACAGATGACATGAAATCCTTCGCTTGAGTTTATTTACAGTCTTGCCCACATAGAATGCATCACATTCATTGCACTGTGCCCTGTAAATTACTTTTTTAGTGTTACAGTCGCCCCCTGCACTGGTTTTAATGATCTTCTTTAAATAAAGGCAATAAAAACTATCACCTTGCTGTATAAATATACAAAATGTACAATTAGATTCACATCTTTTAGTGCTTTTCTCACATGGTCTAGGTTTAAATTCAACAAAACTTCTAATATTCCTGGCCTTCCTATAAACAAATGATGGGGCTTCACCTAAGATGTTAATCAGAAAAGGGTTTCCTGTGACAATGTTCCAGTTTTCTTCAATAATATTTTTGATACTGTGATAATCCAAAGTGTATGTCAGGATGCAGCTATTTTTGCATTTGTTATTCTCTGTGGAATTACTTAACATTTTTCTACTGGGGAGGTTGAGTGAAGGTGCTTCAGTCTTTTTCAGTTCTATAATGGGTTCCAGGATGTTTTTTAACATCTGACTTTCATAGCCTCTCTCTAGAAAATCCTTCTCTAAGTTGTTCAGGTTTCTCAAAAATGGTTCCATCTCTCTGGTAATTCAAGCTAATCTATAGCCTTGGGATTTCAGTACATTATATTTGTTTTTTGTAGGATGTAGACTTTAATCTTGACAGGTGGATGGGGGATCGTAAGTTTACCCCTGGGATCTCTTCTATGTCCTTGCTAGACAGAGGCACAGTAAACTAACTTTAAAAAGGCTATCTTCTGTGACCTTAACTAATCTAAAAGGGAGGCGAAAGCCAAACACACTCTGGCTAGGCTTATAAATGCCCTAGGGCAGATAGCCTAGTATCAACCTATGAACCTATGACAAATTGCCCTTTCACTATGTTTTTCTTACAGTGAAACGGGTGGGCACTATTAAAGTGTAAAAAAGAATTTGTGTATGTATTTTTTCTGAATACTTTTGAATGAAAACACCCTTCCTTTTTGTATATTTCTACGTCTAGGTATTGAAGGGTGTTATTCTTTTTATTCCATAAGAAATCAAGAAAAGTTGTGGAATTTTTCATCATTTCCATGAATTCTGTAATGACATCAGTATCTCTTATCCAGAAAATACATATGTCATCCAGAAAATGCTTGTAAAGATGCCAAAAGGTGTTGAAAGGGGAGTTCAGAATGAATTTCTCCTCCCATGTAGCCTGTACAAGGTTAGCATACGTGGGGCCGCAAGCCGCCCCCATTGCTACTCCCTTAATCTGGTGGTAAAATTCTCCGTGAAGAAACAAATAGTTGTGCTTCAAAACTAAGTCCATAAGCTGTAAACATGTCATCCTTTCTTCATTATTAATTTCAGTATCCTCATATAGTATTTCTTCTAACATTTTTAACCCTTCTAAATGTGGAATACTAGAAAAGAGATCTATTACATCAATAGTAATACATGTATTATACGAAACTTCAAAATTCCTATCTATTTCCTTTAAAAGGTCCTAAGAATCCTTAAGAATATTTTTCCTTTTAAGCCATATTTTCTTCAATTTCTTGTCAATGTATTTGGCTAAAGGTAAAGTCCTGGAACCATCTGCAGAAACTATTAATCTCAATGGGGGATTTCTCTCATTTTTGTGGGTCTTAGGTATTCCAAACACTGATGGAATGCTAGGTTTCTCTACTGTTAAGTAACCATATGCTTTTTGATCTATTAGTCCTTACAACAAAAGGTCCTTCAAAACAATATCTATTTTGCTATAACCAATATTGATTTCATTTCTTGACACAATAGCATATCTCATAGTGTCCTTTAACATGTCATTCATTTTCCCTTCATATGACACGTTGTCCATAAGCACCATTCCACCCCCTTATCGGGTTTCATAACCCTTATTTCTTTATCCCTTCTTAAGTTGTTTAATACTTGTTTTTCTTTTTCACTTAAATTTCCTTTAAAATGAATGTGCTGATACTTTTCCCTGATTTCTTTCGCTATAACTTTTTCCAAGTTTCTTAACTGGGGATGTAATGGGGGGTTAGTAATGCTTCGTTTGTATAATTTGTTTAAGTTAGTGTTATTGTCATGATTAACAAGCAAACCTAAATTAATTTTCCTAAAAAAAGTTTTAAGATCCATAAGTGTCCTTGCCACATCTCCATTTTTCCTAGGAATGTATTTAAGCCCTTTGAAAAATAAAGTAAAATGCTCCTGTTCCAATTTTAAGGAGCTGAAATTATAGATAGTAAAACTATTGAAAGAACTTTTGTATTCTCCTATTTCATTCACCATGTGTGCAGAGGTGGGGGGGGGACTTGTGTATGTTCTTCTCCATTTAATATCTGTCCTTCTTCCCACCTCTCCATTGAAAATTCTGGTTCTGGTTATAACTGTTTATAATTCGGGTGTTGATAATTGTAATCACTCTTATTCTTTATCCTTTCTGATCTACGCAAGGGCCTTTCTTCCTCAAACTCATCCAGGTCATTAATATTTTCCCCAACTCTTGTAGTTTCTCTATTGTTTCCAATGAAGTTTTTCCTGTCCATAATCCCCCTTAAAAACATGCTGGTTATGTGGTTTAGGGTAACTTGTGTTATTGTGGTATTCATGAATATCTCTTTCTAGCTTCCTAATTTTTCTATTCACTAAATCAACACATTTAGCATCTATGTTGCGTCTTTCGGCTTTTTACTATCTTTTATTTTATAATATTTAATTTGTTCTTCTTCAATACTAAATATTAAATCTTCCCTAATACATTTGTCTAGTACTTCTATGTGTTTATTTAATTCATCCTTTACCCTTTCATTTTCCTTGATCATAAGTCTCAAAACATCAGTTCCACATCTGTTAAACAATTATAATAAATCCTTGTGGTAATCATTCCCTTCTAATACATTATTAGGGAACTTGTAAACTCTTAAGCCCTTAGGCACCATTTCTTTTAACACACAGCATTTTAAATATGCATTCTCAATTTCAAAGTTTCTAAATTTCATCATATACTTTGATAACATATCAAGTTTATTACTGTAAGACTCATTGACTTCAGGTAGTTGATTAAAATTGTCACAAAATTTACTTGTAACACCTTGTGTTCTCCATTGTACAGGATCCATTTTTTATTTAGTGTACTGTACCTACTGTTGGGCTTTTTATGTAGGGAAGACAGAAAGACACCTAAGACAAAGAACATACGAGCACATGTACGATGTTAATAGGAAAAAGGAAACAAATGCATTATACAGACACACATTGTCATGTAGGGAAGCCAACTTCAAATTTTGGATTTTGGAAATGTTACCTAGGGATAGTAGAGAGGGGAGATTGGGAAAACCAGTTAAGTTACAGAGAATTGATATAGCAACTGCGACTGGATTCCAACACACCCCCAGGAATGAATGATTATGTGTCACTTTTACCCGCCTTAAGGTTAAGAGCTAATAAAGTTTAATACAATATAAAGAAAAGTCAATAATTAATAGTTCATTAATAGTTCACTAAGTAGATCTGAAATTTAAAGTACAGTTTTTTTACATCCAAAAATCAAACTTAATATATAAACTATAAATTTCCAGTTATCAGCATCAATGTATATATATGTATATAATGTATATATACATACATATATATGTATATATATTATATATTTTTTTCACACCATCATTACACTTTTCCCACTATCATTACAATTCTAACATTTTAACATATTCTATTTACTATGTTTCCAAAAAACTTTTAAAATATACAGTTTTTCTTAAATGTATGATATGTGTGTATATATATTTTTATATTTTCAGATAGTTATGTGTTTTATTATTATTATATTATATATTACATACTATATATTATATATATTTATTCAATTATTCTTTGCACACATTTTATGTTTTGTGTTGTGTTATGCACTGTAGCTTTATTTTCAATCACAGTGATTTGAATGCTTTCAATTGAAATGTTCTAATTACAATGAATTGAGTGGCAATTAATTAGCATAGAATCATATAAATATGCAAGTAGAACAATGCTATTCATTCTGATGAAGTTTCCTGTATTGGAAACGAAAGCGCTAAATCTATTTCTTGTTGTTCAATAAATCATATAAAATTTTCATCTGTTTGTGGACTGAGCAGTTTTTCTGATGGAGAATTATCTTCATCATTGCCATTGTTCATTATGGTTTGTGGGACTGCCTTTATTGGATCCTGTACAACGGAGAACATTTGGTGTTACTAGTTTTTTTCGTCCTTCTCCATTCTCCATTTTCTGTGTGTTACAAAATTTACTTGTAAAGCTAACCTGAAACCAGTCTCTCAGTCCACAGTCTTGGTTACCAACCGCTCCTGTATATGAGCGTGTGTTCTGTCCTGGTGGTATTACAACACAAGAACCACCCTCTCTGTTGTCAGAACCATTAGTTTCTTTTAAAACTGCAGGAGTGTAAGTGAAATCCTGTTCATTATTTCCAGCATCCATTTTCTGTTTTCCGCCATTACGTTGGATTTGGGGAGGTTTCGCTGTGCCTGTCTCTGTTCTAGCTTCACGCCCCTTCTCCTTGGTGAGGTGGATAAATTTGATTAATGATGGGCTGACAGGCACCATAAGCTCAATCTAATGTGTTTAAATAAAGACTGATTCAGTAATGTCGATATCTGAAGAAGTTACAGCTACTGTGATGAAAAACGTGTAGGAGATTTTCTGCGTTTATGCTTTTCACTGAGTTGTTACTGCAAGTTGGAATAAAAGCACAACAGAATGCTTTGTTTTCCCTGGATGTTTTTTTTATTTCATTCATCTGAGTAAACCTTACCCCATCCCATGCCTTGAGAGCCCATCTGCACTGGCATTGCTAATCCCACTCTGGTGCTGCACTATCATATGCTTGCAACCCTATGCTCCATCTTAGCAACTTTTCATTTTGCTGGCTGGCTTTGTTTAACCATGTAAGGGGGTTGTAATCTGTCATAACAGTGAATTTCCTTTCATACAGACAAGGCTGAAGTTTCTGCAGTGCCCACACTATGGTTAGACATTCCTTTTCTACAGCTGCACAGCATTCCTCCCTGGGTTGGAGCCTATGACTGAGATAAACTGCTGGGTGCTCTTCTACCTCTGAAGAAATCTGGCTAAGTACAGCCCCCACCCTATGTTTCGAAGCATCCACCTGCTTAACAAATTCTTTGCTGTAATCTGGACTGGCTAGCACAGGGGGTCCTCCCAAACCTTCTTTAAGACACTGGAATGCCTGCTCACATGCTGGGGTCCACACTACCTTATCTGGTCTGTTCTTCCTTGTCAGGTCCATGAGGGAAGCAGCTATGGTACTATAACTGGGGATGAACTTTCTGTAGTACCCTGCTGTCTCTAAAAATGCTCTCACCTGCTTTTTGGTAACAGGTGCAGGCCATGCCTGAATGGCTTCTACTTTGGCAGGTTCTGGCCTTATCTTACCACTCTCCACTCTATGTCCTAGGTAGGAGACCTTTGCCATACCCACCTGACATTTGCTCGGCTTAATGGTCAACCCTGCCCTCTGTAGTCTGCCCAGCACCTCCCTGACATTCTGAAGGTGGTCTGGCCAGGAATGGCTGTAGATGACAATATCATCTAGGTAAGCAAGGGCAAACCCTCCTGCTCCTTCTAGGATATGATCTGCCAGCCTCTGAAAAGTCACTGGGGCATTCTTCATCCCAAGGGGAATTTTTGTGAACTTATACAAGCCAAAAGGAGTCACAAAGGCTGACTTCTCTCTAGCACTGGGAGTCAAGTGCACCTGCCAGTAACCCTTGGTAAGATCAATGGTTGGAAGATACTTAGCCCCACCCAGCTGATCTTGGGCCTTATCTGTCCTAGGCAAGGGGGAAGCATCCGACTCTGTGTGACTATTTAATTTCCTGTAATCCACAAAGAACTTGGTGCTGCCATCCTTCTTTGGCACCAGCACCGCTGGGGAGGCCCAGGGACTGTTGGACTCTTGAATCACCCCTAGTTCCAACTTCTCCTGTACCTCCTCCCTCAGAGTGTGTTTGACTCTCTCAGGCACTCTATAAGGGGCCTGCCTAATAGGCCTTTGATATCCTGTATCCAACTGGTGCTGCCCCAGGTGGGTGCACCCTGATTTCCCAGTGAACACGTCCCCAAATTCCTGCAACACTGCTCGGTTTTCTCAAACCTGGGTAGGAAATAGCTGCTGGGACATTGCCAACCCTTCCACTGAGGTGCCAGCTCGAGCCTCACTTAGAAGATCAGTCCCCAGATCTCCCTCAGACTCCTCCTGCAATCCACTGCAAATGCTTAGCACAAGGGCCTCCCTATCATGGTAAGGTTTCATCATGTTAACATGGTACAATTTGTGCCCCTGCCATCTGCCTAGCACTTCCAACATGTAGTTAACATCACTTACCTTTTTTACCACCTTGTAGGATCCCTCCCAAGATGCTTGCAGCTTGTTGTGTCTGACAGGAATGAGAACCATTAACTGCTGCCCCACAGCATACTCTCTAGCTCGAGCATTCCTGTCATACCACACCTTTTTATGTTGTTGGGCTTCTGTCAGGTTCTCCTGGGCCAAGCCAATGAGTTCCCTGAGCCTTGTCCTGAGGTTTAGGGCGTATACCACAACAGACTCCTTGTGAGACTTGCACTCACCTTCCCACTCATCTCAAATTAAATCTAGTGGTCCCCTGACCCTATGTCCATACAGCAACACAAAGGGTGAAAAACCTGTGGATTCCTGGGGAACTTCTTTATAAGCAAACAACAGATGGGACAAATATTTGTCCCACTCCCTCTTAAACTGATCTGCAAATGCCCGTAGCATGGACTTGATTGTAGAGTTTAACCTCTCAACAAGACCATTAGTCTGGGGATGGTAGGGGGTGGTCTTCATGTGCTTCACCCCACAGGACTTCCACAGACAAGCCAGAAGGTCTGACATGAAATTGGCACCTCTGTCAGTCAGTATTTCTTTTGGGAAACCTACTCTGCTGAAAATCTCTAACAAAGCATTTGCCACCTTTTCTGCCTCAATGGAGGACAAAGCCACCACCTCAGGGTATTGTGTAGCATAAATCAATACCACTAGGATATACTTTTTCCCTGTGGAACTTGGGGTACTCAGAGGACCCACAATATCCATAGATGCCCTCTGAAATGGCTCCTCAATCACAGGCAAAGGCATCAAAGGAGCTCTCACCTTGTCTCCTGCCTTGCCTACCTTTTGGCACTGCTCACAGGTCCTGCAGTACCCTGTTACATCTCCAGGCCAATAGAAATTCTGCATAATATGCCTCTTTCTACATTTTATGCCCATATGACCAGCAAAGGGAATATCATGGGCTATGGCTTGAAATGCCAGATGGTAGGGTCCAGGCACTACCGACTGCTGTACTCTCTCACTTTATAGCCCTCCCTCAGGTGTCCACTCTCTGAATAGTAGCCATTTGTCCCAGTATACAGATTCCCCCTTTCCTTGAGAATAAGGTTCCTCCCTAGCTACCTGCCTCAGGCCTTGCAATGTAGGGTCTGAGAGCTGAGCCTGTCTCAACTCTCTCCTTGTAACCCTTCCCAGCTCCACTTCCACAGGAAGTCTGGCATCCTCTGACAGTGGTGCCTCACTGTCAGCCTGGGTACTACTACTCACCTCTACCTTTGTAGTCACTCTGTCCAAGGGAACATCAGTACCCGCAAGCAGCTGTGGCTCACCTTCAGTCTCACTGCTACAGGGTAGCTCCCTCCCTGAAGTAACCACCTCACTAGTCCTGGCTGCAAGTATGCCATCTGGGTCTCCCCCATGCTACCAGACCCACATACTTGTCTTCTAGCCTGACCACGTGTACCTGCATAAGCACATGGTACTGCCTCATCCAAATCCTTCCCTATCAGGACATCTGCAGGATGGTAGTTTGGTACCCCTGTTGTCTCAAGACAACCTATTATGGGCATTTTGTCTCTCCCACTTACTGTCTCCCTCACCTTTTTATCCCACCTTGCCTCCATGGACACCTGTATGCCACATGGCCCCACTGGTTGCATTCAAAGCATTTAACCCTAGCTCCTGGATGTGTACCTGGACTAGTGGCTTCCCCTGCTACTGGCAGATTCTGTTGGGCCAGTCTGTGCTGCCCACCATGGGTTCCTTTAGACCGATGAACAGTACTGGGGTCCCTTTCCTGTGCAGGGCTTCCCTGCTTGCCAAGTATAAGTCTCTCTTCTTCCCTGACTCATCTGAAGTAGCAAATTGTCTATCAGCTAACCAGATCCTAATGTCCTCAGGCAAAGTGCTAATGGCTTGTTGTCAACACCAAAAGGTCTCCCAGCCCTACAAAAGTGGTGACCTGACATCCACTCACCCACCTATGGAAATAAGTGCTCAGTTCAGCAACATATTCACAAATGCTTTCATCTGCCTTGCGTCTATGCTCACAAAACTTTTTCCTATACATTTCAGGTGTTAGCTTAAACAATACGAACAAATGCTTTTTAACCGCAGTATAATCAAAACATACAATGTCAGACATTTTTGACAAAACAGTTACAGCTTTACCATGGAGTAAGGGGGTCAGGAACCGTACCCAGAGCCTTTGGTCAACAATATACTTTTTGCATATCCTCTCAAACATATGAATGAAACTATCAAAATTATCCTCCTCTTTAAACTGCTGAAGAAATCTACTGACCTGTTGTGCTTCTGGGTCCAGTTACTCCCTTCCCCATTACCTCTGGTGAAGAGTCAGCATCTCCTTCTCATGCTGCCGCTGCCTCACCCTTTCATCAGCTTCCAGGCATAGCAGTTTCTCATTCCCCTCAGCCTGCAAACGTTGCAGTCTCTCATTGTCCTCATTCTCTAGATGCCTCAGTCTCTCAGTTGCTTGCATTTCTACACACTGGCCTCCAACTCAAGTCTATTTAGCTCTAGATGGATTTTAAGTCATCTGCAGAAAGGCTGAGATATCCATTCTCCATGGGTATTATATCTCCACTGCCAGTCTGATTGTCCTCCTGGTTGCTATTTTCTGATGCAGCTGTAACCAAGGCTGCAATCAGGTCTCCCTTAGTCATGTTTCCATGCACCAGTCCCATAGCCTGGCACATCTCTGCCAGCTGGCTCCTTGTCAGCTTTCCATACTCCTCTGCTAACATTCTGCCTGCTCACCCTGACTAACTAAGCTAACAAAAGAAATAAAACAATTGTGATCTGAACTCTGAGTCTTCACTGCATGGCTGATTTAGAGTACAAAACACCTTCAAAGCTCACTGTACACAAGCTACAGGAATTCACTTTACCCACACCACTACAAGCCAATTAGTATTTGCCACCAATTAATATGTGATGTGGATATCCAACCACTGCCAAACAATTAATATGTGACACCCATGCCCTGCCCCAGCAATCAAGAAACCTCAATCCTCACCCCTAACACCAGTGAGGGGGTGTCTCCTATAGGATGAAAGGATACGAAATACACACAGTAAAGTGCAATTTCCCTTAAGAGCACACAGAGATCACAGTCAGTCTGGGGCTGGTTGCTCCCTTGCTCTCCATGTCCCCAATACGACTCCCCACTGGCACAGCTATAGGGTCCAGATCTCAGCTAGCTGGGCAAGCTAAAATCTCCAGCCCCCTCTCTGTCCAACCAGTGACTCATGTCCCTGCCCAAGTAGCTGAAACACACACATACACTTTGAGATAAGAGTTTATACAGCCACACAGACACTCCTGGGGAAGACTGACATAGGTTCTACAGCTGTGCCCCTTTTACCCAGACTATATGGTAGAAATCCCTGCCACCACCCAGTTAATATTCATCAGCTTCTCAAAGGCCCTTAAAAGGGTGTCCAGTTATTACTGTGCAATATTATTATCCAATTGGTAGTATAGCTAAACAGCCAAGGCTTATTAGAGTGACTTGGTAGAGTAATCACTATAAATATGCAATGTATTCAAGAGCTTAAATTATCTCTACACCAAACAGCCACAGTTGAAAGGTGTAAAATATTTAATAATAAATATTAAAACACAAGACAATACTTCTTACTACACAATGCTAGTCAAGAGTTCAGAGATCACAGAGAAATACTTAAAATAATTCAGTAGTACAGTTCTGACATCACAGAAAAAACACTTAGTCTAATCTTTCTAGTTTCTAGCTTTTTCTAAGAGAAAACAAAAGTCTACTATAACTTACATATAGCACAAGATAGTGCTGTGAGTTGGATGGTCAAGACAAAAATGCTTAATGGTCTCTGATTCTCTCTGTTTTTAAAATCACATTCCTGATTCCCATTACATCATTCTTCATACTTCCCTGGGTTCCCAGGCTAACAGAAACTACATTTACATTGTTAACATCTCCTTGTGTTATCTTGCAGCTAGTTAGGAAGCAGAGCAATAAAAATACATTTGCATATTTAAATCTAGCAATTTAAGTCTTGGTTAAAACAATAGAAAGAATGTCTTCATCTAGCCAGGCCACAGCCGACTTTAGATCAAAGGGTCACACCATGTTTTACATGGTCAGAGCACTGTTGTTTCATGTTTTCCAGTTCCACATCTAACAGCAGTTTTTTTTCCATTGAAGATAACAAGCCTGTGCCTTACATTAATATTTACAAATGATAGAATTATCAATACAATTCTATCTGGCTAGGCTGGCAGCCTTCACAGTCTCTTAGATTGCAGATGTGCACATCAGTTTCAGTTTACTGTCAGCTATGATGTTCACAGGAATGTGTGGCCAAACAGACATTTATTTTTCATTACTATTGTTTTGATTACTGACATACCTAGCATATGGTGGTACAGTTCACTAAGATTTCATGAGGACTGTTTTCTGCCTGTTCATTGTGTCACAGTTGGTATGTTATGCAGACATGTAGTATCAGATGTACATATTTAATTTCTGTCCTGTGTTGTGATTCATCTTGACAGAGCATGGGACCCATGAACAATCACACATCAGACATTGGTGACAAGAAAATATCAGGCCACTGCTGAAGTCCACCACTGACAATGACCATACCAAAGATGAGGTTGATGATGAGGAAGCTGGACATGCATGTGCAAGCTTCCCTTCTGCACCCTGGAAGAGACAACACCAAGTATAACAGCAAGATTATTATCAGGAGCAGATTCAGGAGATAGTACCAAATGTGTTTCATACTCAGATGAGGGGCATAATGGGGAATTTCTTTCAGGACATGGCACAGGCTATGTGTGACTCATTCAGGAAAATAGCCTGAGAAATCATTCATGATGCGGGGTGATTCAGCTCTGAAAGTATTGCCTGTGTAATCCAAATTTGTAATGCTGCCACCATGGTGATTGCTCTGTATATGCACACTTGTGCATGCATGCAGTTGTGCTGCCATGCTTATGTGTTACAGGTCCAGGCATACAATGTAGCTATCATGTGACATATAACATTGTGCTTCAATATATGCATGACACACACTAACACATTAGACTTTCCTTCAGCATTCAGTTGACCATGTATTCTGTCAGTTAACATGCATCTACTGCTGCAAGAATTCCACTGCAAACATGTGTGTTATTGACAGAAACTCTGTGTTAGTGACAGAAACTCACAAACAACATGATGCCCATTGTCCAGCACTACCAAAGTGGTATGGGTATGATCTGTGTATTATCATATCATGTATATGGAACAGAAGGACATTTCCTTGCCCATGTGTTTTGGTTGACAGTTATCATGGTGTCCCACTGGCATGAAGTCATGTTGTGTAGCATGTGTTGGCAAGGCTATGTTGGGTCATATAAATGTATCTCATACATTTCAGCAGTCCTTTACTGAATGCAAAGACCACCAATGTGGCATTTATGTATATATTATGGTACTATTAATTTATTCAGTAAGAGTGCAGCATGTCATCTTAGGTCTATGTTACATTTTCACATCCATTCGTTATTCACATAAATTCATACCTTTCCACAAATGGTGTAAACATTCACTGATTTATGTACATGTCTCTGCACATATTCTAATCCATATTGAGACACTGTTGTACCTCTGAAATGTGAGCAATCACTGACTTAATGTTAATGTACTGTAATGATGCTCACAGGACTGTCCTCTGTTCAGTAATGAGCAGGGTCTGTGACATATAACCGCAGAAGTTTATACCACATGATGTTTTACACTGCCATTACAGTATATGCGCATGTGATACCAGTTCTTAGGTTGCTTATCTATGTCTGTTGATGTTATATGTTTGCACAATAGTGTGTGTATGATTTATACATGGCCAGTTTGTTGACATTGGCAATGCAGTCCGTCCATGTGACATACATTTGCCATTTGCTTCAGTGTATTTTTGGTTACATTTGCCGTTTGCTTCAATGCATTTTGGGTTGACTTCAAAAGCACCTATGTGGTGTACACATGCATTTGCAATGTGTGGCCATACCTTGCTGTCCTGCCTTATTGTTGTCTTCTTTGATATGGGTCCGTGTTGACCAACTGCCCTTCCACCTTTGTAAGTATGCAACATATCATGCACATATGCTCATCTTTGTTGGAATTCTTATCCATGTCCATGTATTACTTTCATTATAAGGTCAACATGTGCCAGCTCTATGGCCATTATACAGATGCAGGACATATACACACAAAATGCTGGCTACTGCTTGAAATACATCCCTGTTATTGTTATACATGTGTGTTACATTTTAACAGTGTACATTTTTTGATATTCATGTGCACAACCTGATATTTTTTATATAGCAGTACAGTTAGATTTCTGATCATATATTAATATTCCATGTTATTGGTGTGTGTATGTGTATTGACATTAATTTCATCTAATTTTGAATTAGGCCACTAAAGGTCATACATATATGCCTGTACCTGAATGTTGTCTTTGACGTGGCATATGTGTGTGACATACACATGACATTACTAACCTGTTCTGGTTGTGTACACCACTGAATCTTTGTTTCAATTCAGCTGTTTGGCACTGTTCTTACTTGTTTGCTTTTCACATGCATGGTCAGAAATTCTCTTCTGTCCTCTGCTGATATTATCTGCCATTCCAAGATCTGCATTTGCTCATCTGTGACATTGCTTGGTTTGCACTTTCACTGCTGACAGACGACTTGGATATTGATTTATTTATCCAATCTGTACTGTCAGCCTTATTTTTTACCTTACAACACACAGCTACCATTGGTTATACACATCCACATATGACTGCCACACAGTTTGCAATGTGTCATTATATGATTTTATACATATATATATATATATTGTATTTTACTATGCCTGTTATGCATCCCCACCTATTTTGACAGCTTTCCATTGCCTGTGCTGTGCAGTGTGCCTTCTGTGCAACTTACCTAGCCTTATTGTTTATTTCCAACCTTTGCCTGCCATGTGTTGTGATATTTGTTACATGGGTATATCTCCTCTGATGGCCTTCTCCTCCTCTTTCCCTATCTTTACTTTCCTTCTGTTCTTAATAAAATAATAAAAATAGGGCCTATTTCCACCAAAAAAAAACATTGCCATGACTTGACTGTTCCTCTGATTTTCCTTTTCCAACATATCTCGTGTGTCCATCTTTTCCACCAATAACCTACTTCTGTTTTTCTATACTCCTATTTTAATAATAATAATCTATAAGCTTATTGTTGAGATTCTGTCATAGAAAAGTATTTATGAATGTCAGGCTGCTTAGATTGTGAGATTCTTTCCATAACTTTGTTAATGTACATGACACTTTCACAGCAATTATTAATGCCTCATAGAGTAGCTGTTACTACTGAGATGCTCTGTTATGCACCAGGATATCCTGTGTTCATTCTGGCACATTTACATATTACATGGTTATCCATAAATGTTCCACTGATATTGATGCAGTGCACTGAATTCTGCAAATGATATGGAATCCAGCCGTATATCATTCTCAATATATTCTGTCTGAAATCCTGTTTCTAGCATAATAGAAACAATACATACTTACTCGTTATCCACAGTACTCCACACCGTCATCGTTATAGCTCTTTTTTGGTCCGTCAGTTTTTGAGGACTACTACTTCCTTCTACAACAAGGGGGCTATCCTCACCCTGATCCTGACTAGTCCCTGATTATAATCCACCAATGCCCATACTCATCATTTAATTTCTTCAAGCTTTTTGGTTTTCTAATGCCATGATAGAAATGGACTCCATTCCTAACTCAGGGTAGAATTAAAGTTCATGAAATTTGTACTGTTTCAGTCTTTGATCCTTGTTAAAAGTGCTCTTTTCAGCACCCGCAATGTGCCCAGAATTGCCTCCTACTATGAGTCATATAGAGTTACACATATTGGTAAGAAATCAAACTATGACTGTAAATTATTTTTTATTACTCTTGTTGTTCCTATTGCTATTGGAACTGGTCGGGTATTTTTTTTCCACATTCCTATTTCTGTTTGCAGTTTTTGACATTCTATAGCTTGTGTATCTCTGTACATAAGACACTGTAATCACTGGGTGTAGCAATTTCAGTGATCAGTGCCAACTTTATTTATTTATTTTTTTCTCTCATGGACTACTATTTTTGGTTTGCCTTGTGAGCAATCCATGGTGGGAAGTCAAACTGCCTTCAGCTCCAAGTTTCATATACATGTGTAGATATTCTGATGCTACTGGGGAACCATTAATGCAGGAGGTCAAGGACCATAAGCAAGAGCTGAACAGTTATGAGTCCTTCCTGAATGTCAGTGGGAAGAGCTCATGCATACATGTATTTATGTCTCTGTTTACACTAGCTGCATTCCTTGGTGAAAATTAGAAGTATACTCTGGTGGGATAGTGACTCTGTATGCCAGTCCAACTCTGCATACTGTGAAACTGCATGCGCACTTGCCTTGCTACTTGTCATGCATGCATTTTCATATACATAGTACAGGTGGCACTGCTGAGCAGTATCACATAATGATCATACAGCTCCACCTGTATGACAAATCATGCCTACAGAACATGCACTGCTCTATAGGTGGAGGTGTGGCAACAGCTGGGATCATGCTATGCTAAGAATGGATAATGAGATTCATTAATGCAGAATTCTGCAGAATGCCATTACCTGCTTCTGGCATACTGGTACCTCTAGGCAATCAATAGCTTAACATTGTGAGGTAGTGATTTGAATTAATCAAACCTCTCAGATGATGTCATGCATGGGAATATGGATGTATTTCAGCTTCAAAGCAGGAAGCAATATGGAGAAGGATCTCTAATACACTACCTAAAATGTTTTAAAATCTGGTACATTGTTGTTTTGTCAGACTGTTTTTTAGATCGATGCTTCAGAGGTTCTTACTAAACTTATGGTCAAGGAGGTCAGCCATATAATCTAGTACTGGTGAAAGATCGGAAATATGTGCTTTATAACTCCCTTAAGACGGAGGATGGAGCAGTGGTGCAGCAGTAGCATTGTTGCCTCAGCCAAAGGTTCTGTGGTTTTATTCTCAGCTGGGGTGGAATCTGTATGTTCTCCCTGTGTTTATGTGGGTTTACTGTGGGTGCTCTGGTTTCCTCCCACATTACAAAGACATGCATCTGGAGCATCTCTCCCCAGGCCTCTGCTGAAAATTGTCTTGTTCCAAGTCAGCATTTTCTGGTAAACAAATGTTAAATAATTAAATAAATTAAGATGCTTCTAGCCAAGACATCAGAGTTGCAGTACTGGTGTTAGTAAAGCATTTGCATTAGTTCATTTTTATATATAGCTGAAGTCACAGATTTTTTTTTTTTTGTTTATTAGCGTGATTGCCATAATCACCTGCTACATCTTATGCAAGGCCCACAAAAATGCAGGAAGTACAGGAATCCAAATAAACATTTATATTAAAAATATCATCAGCAGCATGTTACTTCAGGTTCACAAAAAGCCACTTCAGATGTGTTGAAAAAAACATGCAAAGTTACCAAAAGAAGTCTGAACTTTTTGTAAAAGATGAAAGTGCTCAACCATTAAAAATCAGCTGTGTGTGCTGGCAAATGACTCTGAGTTTATGGTACTTCAGATACTACTAATTTAAATTAACACTTACTGTAACAGAAATCAAGAAAAGGTAATGGCAAAGCATCAACAGAAACAATGCACTGTTCTGAAGCTGTGGGATTAGGCAAATGATAATCACATTAGCCGATGTGCCTTCTCACATAATGTGCATGGAGACTGATGTTTGCCAAGTGCAAACCCATAATAAATCATGGGTTGGATACCATGCTGGCTATGAAGTAACATGCTACACTGGGCACTTTCACCAAGCCAAAGTCCAAAAGGTAGGCCTCTGTCAGTTCACATTCATTTTTTGATAACAGGGACTGCTGGTCTCCTCCACACAGTTCCAAAACCATCGGTGAGGATCATTAAATTTAAAGTACAGTGTCACACATCTGTATTTGAATTTTACAGTAAATTTCATTTCTCTACTTTATAATCCCTAAACAGTCACTTTATATTCCACATCTAATACATTATTGTTAACTCATATATATACACACACACACACACACACACACACACACACACACACACACACACACACACACACACACACACACACTCCACAATGACAAATAATCATACCAAATTATCTCCACTGCCCTTCTATCGTACCTCTGTCCTGACCCCTCCACATCTAAATCATAGTCCTCACCTTCCACCCTTAACCTACCCTATATTTTTCACATTTACCTCTCTTTCTGTCTTTCACTCTAATATCATCATCTGATATTGCTACCTTCTGAACTCCCTTTTTTTTCTTAAAACTACAGACAGATCTACATACATTATCCCTTGACATGAAAGAAAAAACATTGAATGTAGACAACTCTCTGTCATCCTTCACTAAACCTGCATGTGTACAATCGCAAACATGTCTTCTGTTTTCTCTACTTTCTATACCTGTATGGACTCTTCTATTAAACTTAGTAGCACTCATTAATATTGATATTGTTACCTTTTACACATGTGTAATCAATACTTAATTATGTCTCTTATTAACTCACACTTGTAGCTATGTCTATTTTCATGTTATTTCTTATTCTAAAAAAATGACTTTGTAACACATATTAAATGTCTTTTCACAACACAAATATAAAACAGGTGAAACCCCTGGGACAAATCCCATCTATTCATCAAGGTTGTGCTTGAAGAAAAATATGGATTCCTCTGGATTAGAAGCCTAACACCATCACAGGAGTTAACCTCCTTAGTCCTTTGAGCCACAGAATTCTGGTATAATTCTAATTTTACAGCTATAAGTTGTTTCAAAATAAGACAGTGATTATGGCACATTTTTTGAATGTTTATTTCCAGTGTTGACTCATTTTTGTCTGAAAACCACACACACAAAATGATGATAACTTAGGTATTGTCAGTTGCTATGTACAGCAAAGCATTTTGGGTTGTCATATACATATACACACACACACACACACACACACGCACACGCACACGCACATGCACACACACACACAAACAGATACACATTACATCTTTACATTATGGTTTTACTAATAAATCATCACATGTTAATTTGCATTGTAGGGTGCTCCACCCAAGATATATATCTGACAAAATTGGAATATACTATTTAATTTTTGCTGCCGTTACCACTGAAAATAGTGCCTTATGCACTAATGTAGATTGCAAGATGTTATGGGTTCATGCCTTCTTGATGATATGCCAGGACATGTCAAGAAAATTTTCAAGGGACCGTGCTTATCAACAACTTTAATTGCAAAAAGAACATTTAATTTTGCATAAAACAATGTAAAAATCTGATGCTGCAATATTGTAAGGACATTACCCCATTTTTAAGTGTTTGTTATTTACATTTTCTATGGAAAGTATGACAGTGTACTTTTATGGGCGATGGAAGATGTGCCTGCATGTGAAACTTTGCATGCAGGCAGTACTTGATGGGGAGACAGACATGCACATGGAGCTATACAACTGGAGGGAACCTGAAACTGGATGCATGCATAGCTTCATGTAATGCTAGCCATCCCACCAAATTCCTATAGGGATGGCTCACAGCCTCCTCTATTTTAAAAATTGATTTACCTCCCTGGTGGACTAATGTCTTACATACCTGTGTCTCATCCTGTATGAGAAAAATGAAGGCATAACAGCTATGTTGACCATCATGCCTGCATTCAGCAGTCTGCCTTACAGGTTGTACACATGTCCGGGATGCCCTCAGGATTATGCAAATATATCTGTATGCCACACCTGGTAAGCAGCAGGGAAATAAATGCAGATATGATGGATGGCCAGCAAGGCCATTATGCCTGAGTTTTCCCCATCCAGGTTGAGTGACATGCATGATAGGCCACTAGCCCATCAGGGAAGTAAGTTTAATTTTAATCCACAGGATACTAAGTGCTATCCTCATAGGGGTTGCTGGAATAGCACACACTTCACCAACCAATGCATGCATGTGGACCCAGGCTCCTGCTTGACTTCTGAAAATCTGTAGAGCAGCTTTGCCCTTTGGTGGAATTTGGTAATACAGGTAGCCTGGATTGCCATCTGGTACTGACTGTCAATGTGAAATGTCAAAATATTTTGACATTGCAAGCCATGTTCCTTGTTTGGAATCAGGGTTAGGGCTTTGGCAGCCCTCATTAACATACATTGAATAGGGACTTCTTGGTCCCTATCTTTTACACTTCATTGTGGAGTAATTGCTCAGTGTGACATGTTATTCCATGCATAAGCCCTAGTATCATGAACAATATCAATAACATTGAATGCCTCTCAAGATGTAGAAGTTAGCATCTTAAATGTTGAAAATAATGTCCTTAAACATAATCTAAGGTTTCACCTAATGCCATCCAATAGTTTGCAAGTCATTTGGTTTTAGAAATATTAATTGCATGTTTTCATAATTTCTAATAAACAATTAGCAGTACATGCAATGTAATATAATATACATGGACAGTTGCAATGTACTTTGCTGTCTTCCACTATGATATATACATGATATACAGATTCTTTACTAAAAGGATGCAAGGCCTAAACAACATATTCAGCATTCAGTATCCTACAGACTGCTAAGAGGTGACCTTACCTGTGTCTGGCATACAAGACATCATCCGATGCATTACTGATGGATTTGCTGCTCATAAGCAAGTCAAATGGCATCAGAAATACTGAGTGTAGGAATCTAAACCTCTTCTGCAACATCTACAGAACAGTTTGGAGAGACTGGTATATTTCCCAGAAGATATTGTTGCTCTAGAACCTACACACCATCCACATAAAACAAAGTTCATCCTTGTCCATATTCAAGCACAACTTGGATGTTTGGATGGGAAATAGAAAATTTATCCCAGGACTGCCCCTTGTACTACTAATAGACAAAGGCAGCTCCTAAATTCTTTATTCCATGTATAGGCCCTCTCAGATTATCTATGGTATGATCTCAGTTATTCTTATTAGGGGTAATATATAATTACTGACCATGGGATGCATAAGGTCAATCCATAACCAAATGGGATAGTTTACTTTGACCACAAAAAGGGAATCTGGCTAGGCTTAAAATGGCCGACAAGGGAAGCTAGCCTAATAGTTACCTATGAACCTATGATATGTCACACTGTGCCCCCCCCAAAACACATAGTTCTCTCAGTCATGAAAACATAAACAAGAAAAAATGAATAATACGTGACAAACATTGACTAACAGTTCCCACTGCAGGACATCCTGCTCTAACAATCTCAGTGTCATATTTTACTTACATCTTGCCCTTTTTTCACTGACTGTTGTTAATTGATAAGTTACTCAATTAACAGAGCTATAAGAAGTTATGAGGGTGAAATGGCAGTATATAAACCAGCTGTTAAGATGTGAATGAGTTAATGTGCATGCAATATCAACTGCTTTAGTTATCCAGCGCTGAAGACTGCAAGCAACCCCCAGGAAACATGAAATGATGCAAATAAAAAAACAAGCACAAAACACAGTTCTATTCTGGAAAATTATTATAAAAGTAACAATTCAGAAACTTGAAATCTGTGAGTCTGTGGTTCAGAACCATTACTATAAGCAGTTAATGTCACAAGAGGGAACAACTTTTCAGTTTTGTAACTCAAATGCTTTCATACCCAAAAATTAAGGTACCAGTGATGAAGGAATCTCTTCACTATGGAAATGAAATTATTATCTATCAGAGAAAATTACCAGCACAAATCATTCAGTAATGTCATGGTGGGTGAGAACTAAATAAAACATTCAAATAACTTCATGTAAATGAACTTAACCCTCAATGATCACTGTACAAGTAAGGCTATCTCACCCTTGAATGAGAAATTAAATATTCTGCAACAATAATTTGCATTACAAATTAAAAAGCTGATTATACCACACATAATGACAGCAACAATACAGTTTACAGAACTGAATAATAACTATACCTGATTTGGGTAATGTGGATATCAGTCACTCTGATCATACCTGTCAGGAATCCCAGTATATATCAACATATTTTAACATGTCCCAAGAACATCAATATCTAAGCAATACAATAGAAATCTGGACATATCAATTGTGCAGTGTGCATTTTTAGACTAGTGGAGGTGTACTCGTAATGGCATCAATGCTCAACAGCAACGATTTTCTACATGGCATGGCACGGCACCCACAGGAACACCTGTCAGTCAATAAACAGTATTCAATGTTGTTCTGCAGAAATAAGTGCTAGGAAAGGAAGAAGATATTAGATCAGTGTATATCATTTTTTCAGTTTAGCTATTGAATCCACAGTAAGTAAAAAAAACATGACTTAGTAACACCAATGGCCAGATATTAAGATGATCTGGGCATTTACACAATACTGAACAGTTACTTCACACTGGAGTTCAAAAGATAGGGCCTCACTAGACCTCATTTAGTGTAAGATAATGGGGACTGGTGGAGTCCAAATTTTATTTCCAAAAGTGGAATTTGGATTACCACACCAACTGACGTTGACATTGCACATTGAAAAGTTTCACAGATTTACAAGTTTATATGAAAGAGAAGTACTGTCCAAGCAGCAGTATGTGGGATGTAGGACGAGGTACTATGTACCATAAATGCTGGCAAGCCAGGCTGCCCCCAGTTCTTAGTTCTGCATACAGATGAAGCTGTATTTCAGAAGACAGGAGATGGGGTTGGGGGCTGGGTCCACAGCCATGAGCTGCTGTATTTACTGCAAGCTATCTCCCAGATGCCTTTGGGATGCCTAGTGTTGCATTATACTTAAAAACAGATTGATAACCCTGGTGAGTGGCCCTGCATGTCCAGCCCTCTTTTTGGACAGTATGGCTGTAGGAATGATAGCTGAGCTGGCCATCATACCTACATTCACTATTCCTCTCTACAAGTTTCTCCAGATGGACTATTCTCCATTCAGCTCTACTTACATACTAGTGCTAATATTTTGAACTAGGGACACATAAAATTGTTGCTCAATATACAGATGGTATAGTTGTGCCTGCAACTTTGGCTATTTTTAGAAATACTGCCTAGAGTAAGTAAAGAGGTGCATTAACACGGAATGTCAGAGAACCTCATTACTTTGACTGGATGTAATCATCTCCCTTTCAATTCAATGTTTTGGAACTGCAATATATTGATCTGTGCGAATCCCAAAGACCAGGAATTCTTTCAGTTTTTATGTAGTGATTCAGGCTTTATGCAATTTGGTCCTTAATCATTAAAGTATATCGGTCGTGTTCTAAACCAAGTGTTAAGCAACAAAAATTTGTAGTTGGATATAACCTCCTTACTATATGCAATGCCAAACTATAGAGTTTTTTGAATCAAAAAGTGAGTTGCTTTTGCATATTATTTTGTTGGGAAATATGGCTCCCTACAAAAATTTATCAGAGCTGAAAATTCCTGCCTTGACATCATGAACGACTGAACCCACAATATCTCACTACTTAATATATAAACTACTGTATGTCTATGTGAAATACATTTAATCTAATTTCTTTCTTCATAAAAAGGCAAGTTCTCAACTACTTATTGCAGATGGAATACATATCACTGAAAATTAACGCATCAAAATACAGCAGAAAAAAAAAAACACACTCCTCTTAAAGTGGTAAGCAGCTGCATGTGTATTTATGGTCATGATGTTATAGTGTGGTTGCAAAGAAAAGTTAAGTAAGAAGCAAAAGTAATACAAAATACTATAACTTTTATTTTTTTTTTACAAAATTATTTGCAACTTCATTTTAAAATAAGGATGCTTCCAACATGACAGAAGTATGTCTGTGCCTTAAATACTGATATAAAAACTGTACATTATTTTAGATAGTGAAGAACCTACCATTTTTTTGTCTTTATTGCATTATACATTCATAGGTGACTAGTAGGCTAATGGTACAAGAGGCTTTGCAAGCCTTGCCAATAATACCCAGGAAATGGTGATATTATAACCTTAATTCCCCAGATATGGGGTGGGGTCGTACCAGGGTAGTGGGTCTTTGGGTTTTCAAGCTCTGAGTCATTCTACAGACTGCCTTTGTCCATAAGGGGCATGGGCAGTATGCGAATAGTGAACTTTTGGTTCCCCATCCATTTATCCAAATTCTTTTTGAAAAGAATGAGTGAAGGGCTTTGTTTTACAAAGATGTGAAGTCGGTTCCATGGATGAGGTAGTCTTTGGGATATGAATCGGTCTCTCCAGCAAATTCTGTTAGAGTCAGAAATAAGGTTAAGGTCCATGGAATGTATCACCCTTTCATCATAGTTGATTCAGAAAATGCCTTGCAGGTCAGGCATAAGTCCCCTCTCAATAAACAATATGAGACAGAGTAAAGGGATAGGGTCTTTAGTCGGTCTGCATAAGACATGTGCCGTACACTTTCTATTTTTTTAGTGAAAACCTCTGGGGCTGCTCTAGTTGGTGTAAGGGCCTGCTTAGATACATGCTGAAGGGAGTATTGTACTCCATTATGGGCCTAAGGGCCGAGTACAATGGCACTGTGACTTCCTTAGATCTTAATGCCATGCCTTTATTTGTAGGTTGAGGCACACAGAAAGATTTCTTCATTACTGTAGCTACCTGGTGGTCAAATTTTAGGTTACTATCTATTTGAGTGCCTAGGTCCTTCACCACTGGGTCTACTTTTTGGAGTCTGCTATCAATATTATAATTTGCAGGGATATCTGGTTTACCGAAGTGTATGGTTATGCATTTTTTAGCATTTAGTCACAGATCATGGTTTTGGCACCAGTTGTTTATTTTAGGCCTATTTGTAGGATGTTAGCATAGCTTGGGGTTCACTTTCTAGAAACTACATGGAGATCTTCAGGTGGTTTTATCAAACATAGATGAGCAAATTAATATTTAACACTGAATGTAATACTACAGGCAAGACAGCATGTCTTTGCAATTTAGTTAACAGAGTGCAGTGCTTACGTGCACTGTCTGTCTTATCATGGCATTTGTTCCCAACATGATCTCATTCTGCAAGTTTATGATTTTGTAACTGTAAATCTACTTGCTGAGTGGATGGTCTGTATAAATAATACACTGCACCACACTTTCACATGTCGCACAGTTTTACAGGCCATGAACTCCATCTGCTTTGTACTAACACCACAAGCAAATTCTCCTTCACAGGAGGGAGTCTCTAAATGGAAAGGCAGAATTAAAAATGTCTGTTTTGGGCTGGAGTGTCACTGAACATGATATATTTCAATGAATCAAATATATTAAAGCATTGGCAGATGGTGGAGCACTAGACAGTCTTAACTAAAATGGATTACTAGAAGCAGATAAAAGAGTGAGGGTTTACTGTCTGTGAGTTTAAAATTGAAGAACATGAAAAAAACTATACTAATTTTGGCATTGAAGGGTTTCATCATTTTGACAGAGAATATATTTATTGTCTGAATGATTATGTATGTATGTGTGTGTGTGTGTGTGTGTGTGTGTGTGTGTGTGTGTGTGTGTTTGTGTGTCTTTGTCTGGGGCTGGTTGTATTGTGTTTATGTTTGCACACACATGCAGCTGAAGACATACATTACTGCCATTTTTAAGTATATAGCAGATTTCTGAGTTGTGATGCATATTCTGCAGTTTTGCTTATTTCTCTGAATATATTGACTAGGTCTTTCAGATGGCATTCTCATGGCAGGAGATCCTTTTTTCATTGCAATACATAGCAAAGATTTTAGCATATTGTTAAAGTACAGAAGTACAGAAACTCATTTTCTTTAGCGAGCCATAATTGTTGTTTGGGCTATGATTGCAGCAAATATACTCTGAGATTATACATACCACAATGTCATAACACAGCCTGTACTCTGTGGTCTTGATCTGTTGTAGATCTCATGATTTAGCAAATGACTGTTTGGCTGTGTATAAACTGATATTAGGCTATTATGATGGTTTGTTTGTGTGGTAAAGTACTAATAATAATGAACTGATTTTCACTGTGCTTTCAGTGTGTTGGTTGCCATACTTGGCTTTAATTCCTTAATGACAATTTGCTCTTCCTCAGTAAAATTCATGAATTCTGATCAAGGTCTGCAAGGAAAAAAGACATATATTAGTCAAAAATACTGTTCTAGAAAATAGCACAATACTGCTTTGTACTTATAGGTTTGCTGTTATTTATTTAAGGCTATGTCCCTAACGAATGGTGCACTGCTACAGTCATCCCGCTCCATAAAGGGGGAGCAGCTACAGACCCTGGGAACTATCGCCCCATTTGCCTGACAAGTCTGGTATGCAAAGCTATAGAGCGCATCATGGACCTGCTTAACAAAAATACAGGCAATCTCAAAATTCTTGACCCCACACAGTTTGGCTTTGTCTAAGGGAGATCCTGCCTGCTGAACTTGGTTGATTTCTTTGAGAAGTCATCACCAAGGCTGTGGATGAGGCTAAGGCAGTGCATACAGCCTATCTCAACCTGGCCAAGGTCTTTGATGCCATTCCCCATTCAGGTATAATTGATAAACTCACTAAACTAGGCAGCAATCCTTACATCACTAGGTGGGTTGCAAATTGGCTCACATACAGGACCCACAGAGTGAAAGCTGTAGATTCCAAGTCAGACTGTCGACCAGTCATGAGTGGAGTCCCACAGGGCTCGGTCCTGGGCCCTCTCCTTTTTGGCATCTACTTCTCAGAAGTCCAGACCAACACAGAAGGACTCTGGCTGACCAAGTTCACTGATGACTGCAAGCTAGGAGTCGTTATCAACTCTCCAAGTGATGCAGACATCCTACAAAAGGGCCTCTCTGATACCAGTGACTGGTGTTGGAACCATGGCCTGAAGTTTAATGCTAAAAATGCGTTACTATCCCCTTTGGAAAAAAACTCAGTTCCCATGAATTACCACGTTGATGGGAGCCCACTGAACACTGAAGGGGGGCATAAGAGATCTGGGCATCCAGGTCGACAGCCACCTCACCTTCGACCACCACATTGCCACTGTGGTAAGAAAGTCTTTCTACATGGCACATCTTATAACTAAAGGTTTCACATCCAGGAAGAAAGAGGTCATCATCCCTCTCTACTCATCCCTCATTAGACCAATCATAGAATATAACACCTCGTTTGGCATGTACCTGACCATAGGTTCATAGGTTAGTACTAAGCTAACTGCTGTTACGAGCCATTGTAAGCCTAGCCAATTACACCTTGCGTTTGTAAGGCAAACACCTTAACCATTAGGCAACCCTCCCAACCACACACTTACAACAGCTGGAGAGGCCAGAAAAGTACCTCACAAAAAGGATCTTATGCCTTAAACACATGTACTACATGAACAAACTCAAGAAACTTCAGCTGTTCTCAGTCTCTTATCATCTACTTAGAGGTGATCTCTGCTTGACTTACAAAGCCATGTCTGACCGAGCCCTACTTGTAATGATACACTTAAAGAAATCCCAATTCCCCCGCACCACACACTCCAGACATATCACAACCTCATTACCACAATTAAAAGAACATGCTGGAGGGACAGGTTCATCTCCCAAAGACTGCCCATACTCTGGAATAAGCCTCCCATTCATGTCAAGCAGAACACCTTGCTGGCCCTCTTCAAGAGAAATCTTGATGAGTGGGCAGGTAACATAAAGTTCACTCCAGGGATCATTCCTGTTGCCCTACTGGATAGGGGCACTGTGAACTAACATCAGGTGGCATGGTGTCTGGGCAATTTTTTTGGGCTAGGCTTGTAAAGGCTCCAGGGCCATTAGCCTAGTACACACCTATGAACATATAAACCTATAAGCGTTTTTATCTATTACTAAGGAAAATGCAGTTTTGGCTGTGATTAAAAAGCAGTCTAAATCAATTCCAAACAGAAAAAGGAAATATTAAAAAGTACCAGAATTGCTTTCATTTATCTGTGGTTGTGACATGATGGCATTTTTCTCTGAACAAAATAGGGTCTATACGGAAAATTCCGAATGCAGTTATCAAGCAGCAGCAATCTGTGCATTTAAAGTGAAATGTCATTGTCTATTTTACTAAAAACCAAAACAGCATCATCCAAAGCAGAAATGCAAACAACCTCCACCCCCCCAACACAACCCAAATGACACATAGCCCACAGACTCAGTGTGCCACACAACCACAGCCCATAAGGCAAAACAACGTACTCAACACAGTAGTCATAGGTGTCTCTATAGTCAGGCACACTGATGTCCCACTCGCCAGGCTTAACAAGGAGAGGGTTACTGTCATCTGCCTGTCGGGTGCCAGGATCCACCACATAACCCACGCACTCAGGTCACTCCACAAGTACAAATATGACTCTGTCATTGTCCATGTTGGTGTGAATGACCTGAGGCATACCTCCCTGGACTACATAAAAAGAGACATGGAAGAGCTCAATGATCTTGTAGCCCAGGCAAGTATGACCCTAGCCCTGAGTAGCATACTGCCACCGCCAGAATGATATTGCAGTACAAGGACAAAATGATTGACTTCAATAATTGGTTAAGCATCTGGTGTCATTCTAAGGGGATATAGTATTTGTCTGCCTGGGATGACATGGTCGACAGACCACAATGCTTTGCCAGAGATGGCCTGCACCTGTCACCCTTTGGATTCTGGATACTGGCTAAGGCTCTTGCCGCCCCTATAGTGCCTTTTTTAAGCAAGGTTCAAATGACAAATTCACCACAGTAGGTTCATAGGTAGGTACTAGGCTATCGGCCCTGGGGCCTATACAAGCCCAGCCAAAAAGGAACCCTGGCTTTTGCCACCCATGAAAATGAATTTCCTTTCCCACTGTCGAGCTGAGCCACAGAGGTGATCCCCGGGGTGAATTTAATATTTCCCTTCCAATCATCAAGATTTTTCTTGAAGAGTGCTAATGAGGAGCTTTGTTTGATATAGATAGGTAGTTTATTCCAGAGTATGGGAAGTCTCTGGGACAGGAATCTATCCCTCCGGCATGTTTTGTTTATTGTGGTGACAAGGTTTAGGTCCCTAGAGCATGTAGCTTGGAGGGATTGGGATTTCTTTAAGTGGACCGTAACAGGAACAGGCAAGCAAAAACTGAGGGTAATGTTACTCAATGCTAGAAGGCTAAATCTCAAAATGCACTCCCTCGAGGCACTCCATAAAATGTAGAACATCAATATCTGTGTAGTGACTGAGACCTGGTTCAAGGCTCCAGAGAGCAACCCTGCATTACCAGACTATAACTCATCTCACACTTTTCGGCCACCTAACCTGGATGGGAAAACCAAAGGAAGAGGTGTGTCCATATTCATTAAGGATATCCACACCTCCAGGCTAGTTGCTCAGGATAATGCATCCGAGGTTATCCAAGTGCAACTAACTCTGGGCAAAACTGCAATCCAAATTGTAGCTTGCTACAGATCCCCCACCATGCCCCAGGATTCCCACACCTCTTTTCTTGATATACTGGAAAATATTAGGGTTCAACCAAACACCCTAATAATGGGTGATTTCAACTACCCCATCATTAACTTGGAAAACTACTCATGTACCAGCTCCTTTGCTCAACACTTTCTGGAATTCATAAATTCCAATGCCCTAGATCAGCTTATCCACACCCCCAGCAGGGGCAACAATATCCTAGACCTAGTCATTACCAACATGAGTGACCGGTGTTCCTCACCTGAAGTCAACTCCTCGTTGATCAGATCTGACCATAAGCTAATCACCCTAGATATCCACATCCTGCCCCCACCCCCCATTAAGGAAACCACAGTAAAAAATGTCTCCAAAGCCAGCTTCATGCTTCTTAAGACAAACTCTACAACAGAAGGAAGAAACTGTTGCGAAAGAGAGTAAAATCCCATGAGTGGAGGAGCTCCTTGGTCAGCCTCAGTAAGAAGCTGAGATCCCTTATAAGATCCTCCAAAGCTAGCTATGAAAACAAAATTGCCACTGATTTTAGGGACAACCACAAACCATTATATAGCTATGTCAAGAATCTCAATGGCAACACCCAGATCTGCTCTGAGTTACAGCACAACGGCATGAAAATTACAGAACCAACTCATATTGCCAACATCCTGGCAGATAGGTTCAGTGCTAACTTTACTCTTCTCTCACCCCCTAAAGGGCCCATATCTATCCAGGAAGAATACAGAGCCACTGTAATCACAACTACGCAGGTAAAAGCTGCACTCTCTAAAGACAAATACACAGCAACCAAGTGACTGGACAACATCCCAGGCTACGTATTACACGTACTTCAGAACGAACTGGCTCCCCACCTAAGCACAATGTTCAATCATAGCCTCACGTCAGGCTTTGTGCCCACTGAACAGCACATAGCAACAGTTGTGCCACTCCACAAAGGGGGAGCCACCACTAATCCTGGGAACTGTCGTCCTATTAGCATGACGAGTCTGGTCTGTAAGGCCATGGAACATATCATCATGGAACTCATAAACAAAGACATTGGTAACCTCCAAACTCTGGACCCCATCCAGTTCGGGTCTGTGAAAGGCAGATCATGCCTCCTGAACCTGATTGACTTCTTTGAGGCAGTCACCAAAGCCATAGATGAGGGTAAGGTGGTTCACACAGCCTATCTTGACCTCCCCAAGGCTTTCAACACCATCCTCCATTCCAGAATTATAGCTAAACCCACTAAACTAGGTATAAATCCCTACATCACAAGATGGGTTGCCAACTGGCCCACTGACAGAACCCACACTGTAAAAGTTGCAGACTCCAAATCTGACTTCAAACCAGTGACAAGTGGAGTACCACAGGGTTCAGTCCTGGGACCTCTCCTGTTTGGTATCTACTTCTATGAAGTACAGGCTAACACAGAAGGCCTTTGGCTAATGAAGTTAACAGATGACTGCAATCAAGGAGCCATAGTCGAGTCGCCAAATTATGTGTACATCCTACAGAAGGGCCTAACTGAGACAGATGCCTGGTGTCAGAGCCATGGCCTCAAGCTCAATGCCAAAAAGTGCATTGTCATTCCCTTTGGTAAAAACTCTGTACCCGTGAACTACCACATAGGCGGCAGTCTACTTAACACCAAATGTGTGATAAGATACCTTGGGACCCAGGTGGACAGTAGTCTCTCCTTTGATAATCACATCACCACAGTAGTCAGGAAATCCTTCTATGTGGCACACCTCATCACAAAAGGGTTCTCATCCAAGAAAAAAGAGGTCATTGTTCCCCTCTACTTGACACTCTTTAGACCCATGATAGATTACAATGATCCTTTTGGAATGTACCTCACAAGACATCTGTAGCAGCTGGAAAGGCCACAGAAGTACCTCACAAAGAGGACTACTGGCCTCGAATAGATGCCCTACAGTGACTGTCTCAAAAAACTCCAGCTTTACTCCATAGCATATTGCCTACTCTGAAGTGATCTAGGCCTAACATATAAAGCTATGTCAAACCCAGACCTGTTGGACATGCTGCACCTAAAGAAATCCCAATCCCTCTGAGCTACATGCTCTAGGGACCTAAACCTCGTCACCGCAATAAACAGGACATGTTGGAGGGACAGATTCATGTCCCAGAGACTTCCCATACTCTGGAACAAGCTACCCATCTATGTCAAGCAAAGTTCCTCATTAGCACTCTTCAAGAAAAATCTTGATGAGTGGATGGGAAATAGTAAATACACTCCGGGGATCACTTCTGTGGCTCTGCTCGACAGGGGCACAGGAAAAAAACTTTCACTACATTGAACAGTTACTCATTTTTCTCATACCTTAATCAAAAAGATATGACTCCACTCATCCTGTGTCTGATTCCAAAAGAGGAACAAGGGTTTCTACACCAGACTAAACCAGCATTGTACATTGTGTAGTTAGTCAGTGTGCAAGGTTGACAATGGATATCCAATTCAAGTCCTTGGAACTGGTAGGGAAGTGGCAGCACTATCTTTAGGCTGAGCTACGTATTGCAGGCAGCACGTGTTAAAATCCAGCAAACCTGCAGCACCAACAGTAGCTCCTCATACAGATGGAGCTGTACTGTAGCTATCCGGAGGGGAAGCCTAACACCACGTGCATGCATTTAGAGTGCAATGCAAACCACCTCCAAACTGCTTTGGGAACAGCTGGATCTGTTGTTTTCTAAAATATGGATTTAATTCCCTGGTCTGCTAGAGGTCTGTTGGTATAATGGTTAATCTGTTTACCTTACAGTCACATTTGATTTCCACTTTTGAAAAGGAAATTGGCAAGGCTAAATATGTCCCACAAGGGAAGTTAGCCTTGTACTTACCTATGAACCTATATGCCTATCCTTCTCAGAAACAAGAAAGCAGGCATTCCAGTTAAGCTGGCTATCATGATTGAACTCACCAGTCTGCTCTAGAGGTGGACTGTTTGCTTTAGATGGCCTCATGACCCAACAGCACCACCTGTATGCCAGACTTGGTATTGTAGGTAGGCTCTCTACAGTACAAGTCATTTGCGTTTTGTACTATATTTTCTCCTTTCTTGACCATACCATTTTGGTGCTTGATTCTCAGGGTGTGATGAGAATTGCAATCTATGTGGGTGTGCCAATCAAAATATACTGGATTTTATCAGTGTTGCCTTGCAGTAATCCTACTAAGCTTATGATGTCTGTAGATGAAGGTGCCTGCTACAAAACTAGGCCATCTCTGTACAATAAAGCATGAAGACTGTATTGTGAACAGAAGTGATTCCAATGATGAACTCCTTCATAGAGATAATTCATGGTCCATGATACTGAAGACATAAAACTGAGGTGCAAGAATGTATCAAAAAATACAGCACAATTAAACTTCCTGAAGGCCTTAGGTAGGTTGCCAGTGATAGCCCCAGTAAGTAATACCTAATCCATATTTGAAAAGATTTCATGTAATGTCATGGTGTTTCTCCTTGTCCTGAAACAATACTTGCATAACATTTGGATCCTACATTTATCTTGATTTTCCTGCACCTGAATATTCAGCATATTCTGTAACATTTAGCTAGCGACAGCAACACAAATATACAATTGACGAGTCGAGTTACGGTTGGACTGGAACTTTTAGGAAAATGGATAAATGTAACCATTTCCAGACATATAGAAAGATACCATATTGAGTGGTTGATTAGAATATGTGCATTGGGAATGGTAATTCATAGGTTCATCGACTGTTACTAGGCTAACGACCCAGGGGGCCTTTCTAAGCCTAGACAGGTTTCCCTGAAAGAATAAAGATGTCCTGTATCCAAACAGGCCATTGAAGACCAGGCATTTATAAGCTACCTCTATCCATAAGGGACATGGGTGACAGGCCTGATGGAAATTTCCTATTCAATATCTATTTATCTAGGTTGTGCATAAACTGGGTAATAGATGAACTCAGCTTTATATGGATGGGAAGACTGGTTCATAGGATGGGCAGTCTCTGGGACACATATCTGTCTCTCCAGTATGTTCTGTTTAAGTCACAGACAAAACTCAGGTCCCTAGACCTTGTATTTCTGGTACTCTTTGACTCACAAATATGTAGGAGATTCATAAGAGTGGGGTTTGTGGATTCATTGCAAGCCAGGGATAGATCATCCCTTTGCAATCTATAGGAGATTCTTGTTATTGGAGATTCCAATAAGGGAATGATGATGCATTTCTTTGCATTCAGTTTGAGACCATGATTAAGACACCAGTCATTGGTCTGCGTGAGATCCTCCTAAAGTATACAGACATGAGTCTATATTAGATTATCAAAATGGCATTACAGCGAATGCCATTTTGACGACACATAAACAGAGAAATCTGAAAACAGTGAATGCTCAGGTCAGCGATTTTTTTCCTAGGGAAAAAAATTGTTTGGTCTGAGCTGTGACATTGCCCTTTACTCCACTTATTGCGATCTCGAAGTTGGTATATTTAGTTTTGGGTGTGTGTGGGAGGCACAGCCCCCCACATTGAGAGGTGTGGGGGTACAGCCCCCCACTTTGTAATGTTTTAACTAGTGCAGTGTGTATTTTTGGTCATCCGATTTTTTCACTAGGAAAAAAATTGGTGACTTGGGGTTTCACTGTTTTTAGACTTCTCTGTTTATGTGTCATCGAAATGGCATTCACTGTAATGCCATTTCGACAATCTAATGTAGACCCACTGACATCATCTGGGGATTCACTAATTGCACCCAGTTTGCAGTCATCTGCAAACCTGGTCAGCCGCGGCCCCTTAGTTTTGGCCTGAACTTCTGAGAAATATATATACCAAACAGTAGGGGGAACAGCACTGACCGTTGTGGCACCCCACTGGTGACAGGTCTGCTGGTTGATATGGAGTCACCCTCTTGGATAGTGTGTGACCAGTTTGGGAGCCAGTTGGCAACCCATCTTACAACAAATGGGTTTACATTCAGTTGGCTAAGTTTATTAGTAATACCTGAGTGTGGGATTATGTGAAAGGCCTTTTATAAGTTGAGGTATGCTGTGTGCACAGAATTGCCCTCGTCAATGGCCCTGGTTACATTTTCAAAGAAATCCACCAGGTTTAACAGGCAGGATCTGTCCTTGATGAAGCCAAATTGGGGTTGGATCCATAGTTTGGAGGTTGTCTATGTCTTTAATGAGGCTGGTCAAACTTACAGATCTATAATTCCCTGGGTCTGTTGCTAAGCCATCTTTGTGGAGGGGAACATATGTTGCAGTCCTCCATTATGCAGGAACAAAGCCAGTGGTTAGGCTATGATTGAATAGGGTGCTTAATGGTGATGCTAGTCCATGTTTTAGTTTGTTTAGAATACAGCCTGGGATGGAGCCTGGTCCCATAGAAGCTGTGTTTTTTGCCTTAGACAAGGCTTTAATGACCTGCTATTCAGATATGTAGGGTGGGGAGAAGTTGGGGGTAAGGTTTGTGATAAGTCTGAAGGGGATAAGGGAGTGAAATTTTTGCCAAATCTGTCTGCTAGCAGGTTTACTATCTCTGCTGAATCAGTGTGTGTGATACCATTAATCATTAGTTTGGCTCATGTACATAGTTGTAAAAGGCCTTATGATTATCCTTCTCTGTGTTTGCTACATTTTTCCTCAAAGTTACCCTTAGAGGATTTGACATGTCATATTTGCCTGTTGAGGCTGAGGAGGGTGCTTTTCCATTGTTGGGGCCTCACCTCAGGGTTCCCAGATTTGTAAAGGGACAGGTAGGGACAAAAAAATAAGGTCAGTTTTGCAATTTTTGATTGGCCTGTATGCCGGTATAAGAAGTAATTAAAAAAGTGCACAGCGGAGCCTCTTCTGCTCAACGAGAAACATCAGGCATTTCTGCATTAAACAGAAATGGCTCCGGTTTGCGATTTTTTGAGTGGCTCGTAACCCGGCATACGGGCCAATCATAAAAACAAAGTGGTGGCTGTTTCACCAGGATTTTAACTGGCAGTGTAGGACTTGAGATTGGGCTGCTTATCCCAGGACAGTCCTACTCAAATAGGAACGTCTGGCAACCCTGCCTCACCTTAGTTTTCTTAGCAACTTTTTACAGTTGTTGTAAAGTTTGTTGATGCTGGATGTCCACCAGGGCAGCATTTTATTATTTGGAGCTCTGGCTTTGACTCTCTCTGGAACAGCTGTGTCTATACACTTATACAAGTGATTGTAAAGGGCTTTAGTGTAAGCTTTGGTGTAGTTACCACTTCCAGCTGGGGGTGGGGCTTGGAATGTATTTATACTTTCCCCTAGGAGGGTATAGTTTGCTTTGGTGATGTTTTTAGTCTGACTTCAGCCTTTGTGAGTTGTGGTGTTAATGCCTGTTTGAAGGTGAATTTTGTAATCAGATTTAACTAATGAGGGGTCCAACAATTGTGGTAGTGCATCTGTTTGTCATGTTAGTGAGGACCAAATCTAGTATGCTTGTTCCTCTTGTTTGGGTTTGGATAATTTGTTCCAGGGCAATTGAGTTAACAAAGTCAATGAACTTTTTCACTAGTGAGTTACGGCTAGAGTAGGTTTCCCAGTTATTGGTGGGATAACTGAAATCCCGCATAACTACAGTGTTTGGCAATATTTGGATTAACTCCAGTTTGATCAAGTAGGCCTCATGTGCATCATGATTAATGGAGGGGGGGTCTATAACTAGCTTTGACTTGAATGGGGGTCTTACCCACAGTAATCTGAACTTGGTGTAGCTCCATGGAGTTGTCCAGTCTAATTAGTCAGTAGGTGAATTTATCTCTAATATAGATAAAACCACCACCTCCTTTTGTTCTCACACGTTTGTTTTGTGGTCTGAAGGTGTGGAAGGCATTGAAGCCTTGCAAGGCCGGGATACTCTCTCAGGCCTTGAACCAGGTTTCTGTGACTGCACAGACATCTATATCCTTCAGAGATAGAAGTGCTTCCAGGGTGTGCAGTTTTTGGTTTAAGCTCCTAGCATTTAGCAGCATGACCCTTATTTTGTTATGGTTGGCAATTTTCATTGCTGCAATTTTGTTTTTGAGACCTTGCCCAAAAAAGGCACTGTTGGGGAGGCAACAGCCTTTGCCAGCAGCTGAAAACCTAGTGGTGCCAGGTGCAAACTGTCTCCGGTAAAGTAGCAAGGTTTGTCAACCATGTCATCCCAGATTGACAGAAACTGGATCCCCTTTGAATGAGATCAAAAACTAAGCCAATTATTGAACTCGATCATGTTTTGTTTATAATGTGGCATCATTTTAGGTGAGGGTAATATGCTTCTCAAGGCTAGGGACATACCTGCCTGGGGCACATACTCGGACAGCTCAATCATGTCTTTCTTCATATAGTCCACTGAGGTATGTCTCAGGTTGTTCACTCCAACATGAGCTATGACAGAGTCATAATGATACTTGTTGCTGAGAGACCTGAGTGCATGTATGATCTGAAGAATCCTGGCACCAGACAGGCAGCTGACTGTGACTTTCTTATTATTTAACCTGGTGAGTGGGGCATCTTTGTGTCTCACTATGGAATCTCCAATGACAAGACAATTTGTTTTTTGAGTGTTGCACCTTAAGGGATTGGTAGGTGAGACACTGGTGTTGCTATGTGCATTGGGTTTTACAGTGACGGACTCTAGTACATTAAGATAGGTAGTATGGGTTTCATGGGACATGGAGGAGGACCTATATGTTGCAAGATTATGGTGCGGCACCCTGTTTATGGTGAGTTGCACATGTATGAGTTCCAGACGGTCATACACTTTAACTAGTCTGAATGTGAGATTGGTCTTAATACACACTGACATTCCTCCACCTTTATTTCTCTCCTATGCAGTAGCTCATCTAAAGGTGTGAAAGGCAATATAACATTGCATTGCTGGGGCACTCTCAGTAATTTTAAACCATGTCTCTGTTACTACACAGATGTGTACACTTTCCAGGATGAGGAAGGCTTGCAGGAAGTGGAGTTTCTTGTTAAGACTTCAAGCACTGAGCAGTACCATCTTCAGATATTACTTCATATGTTCAGTTAAATCGATAGGTTTATCAGTTTTGCATTGCCTAAAAAAAAGGCACTATGTGGGTGGAAAAAGTCTCTGCTAATATCCAAAAGCCTAAAGGGGGTAAGTGTAGACCATCCCTGCAAAGCAGCATGGTCTGTCAACTATGCCCCCCTAGGCTTTTAAATATTGTACTCCCCCTGAACTGACATCAGAAGCTAAGCCAGTTGTTAAAAACAACCATTATCTGTTGGTAACATGGCATCATCCTTGGAGAATGAGCTTAGTGCTAGGCTCATATTGCCCTAAGACACATAATTAGCAAGCTTGATCATGTCCCACTTCATATAGTCAAGAGAGGCACATCTCAGGTCATTAACACCAACATGGACTATGACAGAGTCATACTGGTGCCTGACTGTGGTTCAATGACCTGAGTTCCTGTGTGACTTGATGGATCTTAACCCCAGAAAAGCAGCTAACCAGGACCCTATCCTTGCTCAGTCTCATGAGGGGGACATAGGTGTGCCTCACTATAGAATCATCAATGACCAGGAAATTTGGCTGTGTGCTGGTTTGCCTTAACGGCTTAGCAGTGGTGGGATTGGATACAGTGTTATTATGTGTAACTGTGGGTGGATTGTTAACACAGTCCACGGGATTCATGAAGCTTGGCGCAAGGACGGCGTTATCCTTGTGTCAACTGTGCAGTGTAGAGATGGCGCAGCAGCACCACATGCATATTAATGAAGGTGCGCTGCAGTAACGGCCACGTGCATAGGAAACATGTACGAGTGCAGGGGGCGTGTCCAAGCGCTGCACGGAGGCATGAACATGTCGGCTGCATATGCGCAACCTAAAATACTGACTAGTACAGCCTTCATCTAATAGTAATCACTCCTGTCAGTGTCCGTGGATACCAAAATGTATGCAAAGCATACAAGACATCATTGCGAACACCACAATAAGAAGTAAACACAAAGGCACGTAGCTGAATATTGAGTCCCCGTCCCTTGAACAAAGATATTTAAAACCCGTGCCCATATTCCATTGTAGTGTCACTAGTTATACCAAGTGGAAGTGAAACGCATCGTGTTAGCGCACCGCCAATTGCCAAGCGTAGCCCAATGGTTTGGGTTACCACCTGTCCTACATTGTGAGTGACAGTCCCCCTCTAGGCAGGTGTGTCCATACCAAAATCATAATAAATGTGAAATGTCCTGCGATAGTAGGACATAATTATGTCCCATATGTTATATAATAGTCCCATACGGTACGTATGTCTGTATATAAAATACCTATATGTTACAAGAAACAGAATAAGCAAGTAAATGAAACAGAATAAGCAACTACACCGCTACAACAATAAAAGCTTATATGTAGACATGAATCTAAAGTACTATCCTTTGTAATGACCGTGGGTATGTGTTGGCCTGTAAACTCAGATGTGTGCCACAAAAATGTCCCATCCAGGTAATATGAAAAGGTGGCAACCCTACCAATGGTCAGAGCATTTGCCCAATATCTGCCCATTCGCGGTCCAAGTTGTCCTTGTCAGGACGGCCCATAGATGAACAGGTATTACCCGGGTCTACCTACCATGTCATGAAAGATAAGTATTTGTGAGTACCTATGTGCATGAACTACAGCATGTGGATGATCTGAAATGTTAGTGTAGACCTCACAACCATATTGGTCCCAGAGATATGTAGTGTACACAATGTGTTTGGTTGACTGTGCCATGGGCCATCAACTAGAGAAGGGATGAATGTTGTTTGTGGAATATGGGGGTGGGGGGTGACGGGTAATGTAATAATTTGCCAAGGGAAGACTGCGTTGGATGCTCAATAGGTGAACTGGATGTCTACAAGGGAGCGGTGGGTGAATCAGGAAGATAACCAAAGAACAGATATACACATCCGCAATACAATCCCACAAACATGAGAACATTAAAATGTGCAGTACACATGTACAGAAACGTTACCGGCACATACCCACATAATGGTCTGGCCTGAACTGAGCCATCCAACCCCAACACACCTGGATACATAACTAAATACCCATCATCCCCTTCACAGCACACCCCCCCCCCTCCTGAACATCCACCAAAACCAGCCATACTTGGGCTGCCAGATAGGCTCGGCCATATCTGCACATACTGACCCCTACCCATATCTAGTAGGCAGTCTCACCCTAGGCAGTCTCAGGATTGCAAACTATGTATCCCTTCCATGTATAACCCTACCTTACAGCTGTAAAGCAAAGATGGTCATCGGTCCCCACAATTTTTGAATATCCCTCATGGGATATGTATCTGTTCTAAATATTAGACTTGGTGTCACGACACAATGTCCAGTCCTGTATACATCTGGACACAAGTTGTATAAGCAGTAGTTGTCCACAAGACTGCTCAGCCTCCAGCCGGTTCTGCAGAACCTACGACCCGGGATTAAACACCTGACCATGATGCACATCTCCCCACATGCATTATCGGGAATATATACCTTACACATTCGCATAGAGGCATTTGGATATAGGGTGCTTAAGACACTTTAAAGCAGACGTAAGTAGGGTTACCACCTGCCCCACCTTGTGAGGGATTAAACACCTGACCATGATGCACATCTCCCCATGTGCATTATCGAGAATATATACCTTACACATTCGCATAGTGGCAGTCGGATATAGGGTGCTTAAGGCACTGTAAAGCAGACGTAAGTAGGGTTACCACCTGCCCCACCTTGTGAGGGACAGTCCCTTTTTGGGCAGTTGTGTCCAGACCAAATATAATACAATGGCAAATGTCCTGTGATTGTAGGAAATATGTCCCATATTTCATGTAACAGTTGCATAAAACAGTTATTTATGTAAAATACTCAAAGTTACAAGAAACAGATGAAGCAAACAAACCGCTACAAGAATAAGCATTCATTTAGGCAAATAAGTAAAGTTCTAACCTTTGTACTGACCGTGGGTATGTGTTGGCCTGTAAAGTGTGATGTGTGTCCCGAAAATGCCCCGATTTTGGCCATATGAAAAGGTGGCAACCCAAGACATAAGCGGGTATGCAAGCATGTATGCGCAACGGTAGGTGGCGGTGATTCAACAGTATGGGAAATGTAAATGAGCATGTAGGTGTATATGCATGTGCATGTACAGACCGATATACACACACACACACACACATACACATACACATATATATATATATATATATATATATATATATATATATATATATATATGTAGATATGAAGAATGAACATGGTCACAGTATAGGAAATCCCCATAATAGTGCTGTTATATATCAGGATGGCCATAGGTAAGCACACCTCTGCATCCCCAACCACAGGTATGACGCTAAAAGTGGAACACACGATCTCCCCTTGCCAAGTCTGACTTTCAACTAGGTACAGGGCAGTCTTGGTCCCCAGTTGGATAAGCCTAAACCCGGAAGACCATATGAACACCCTGACAATTGAACACACGTATGTGCCAGGACTATAGGCTGTAGAGGTCTGAGTATCCTCGGAGTGAGTCAACATGTGGCACGAGTCCAGAGAAGTAGGGAATAGGGAATGGCGCATGTGTAGTAGTGCATTTTTCCCAACAAGTAAATGGATGCCTGCTGTGTAAGTGAAGTGATGAGGCGTGTGTTCGAGTAACTATGCACCATGGATATACATATAAATGAGGCAGAACACCAATAGTGTAGTGGTTAGAGCATCCGCCTAACAAAAAGGCATTTACAATTCAAGGTCAGCAATAGCACATATCATTTTCCTTGTGGAATGAATGTTGCTCTGCTGTAAAGCCGACATTTAAACATGCAAAGGTAAACGTGTGTATTGCATGGGAATATTAACCAGATCCTTTCAATCAAAGTGGTATTTTCATAATGTATAAGGCACAAATAAGCACAAATAAGCGACACTAAACATATGTAACGCACAGGCGAGTGCACCTGCGCAGGTGTAAGCAGTTCCCAGCATAGGAAATATATGTTTGTATGTACAGATGTAATATATATACACACACACACACACACACACACACACATATATATATATATATATATATATATATATATATATATATATATATATATATATATATATATGTATACACACACACACACACACACACACACACACATATATGGGTGTATAGCTATATATCTACATACATGAGAAATATATATATATATATATATATATATATATATATATATATATATATATATATATATAAAGAATGGACGTTGTAACAGTAAAGCATATACAAGGGATGTGAACAGAATCAAGAGCAATGTTGGTATTATAAAGTGCTTTCAGTGTATGTCATAAAAAGCTGCCCAGGAGTGAGCAGAGCACCTCTACTCACACCACAGGCAGGGTATTACCAGTGGGAGTAACATTGTTGAAATTCTAGGTCTACTTTACACATAGATGGAATGTAGTCCCATGCTGGGACCTCCAAAAATTGGAAAGGGCAAATGGCCGTATTCCATAATCCCAGGAAAGGCACGTATGTGCAAATATACATGGCGGGAGAACCTGTAAATACATGAGTCGGGACAGAATGTGTGTAGGGCCCCAAAAGCTCTGGAGAGGGAAATGTGTAAATGTGTGTCATGGCTGTGATAACAAGTGAATAATGGATGTTACGCTTGTATATTTAACACAGGTGGGGTGGAGGAACTATGGGTATGTAATTATGGATCCAGGCGTGCCAGGGTTGGATGGGCCGGGTCTAATGGACCGCCCAGTGGAGGTCAGCTAGGTCGTAATAGGTATATATGCATACTCACATGCAGACAACAATATATGTTGACGTACAAATTCTGTAACACATGCATTCCATTTGTTGACATAAATAATAGGAATGTGCCCATACAAACATCAACAGTACATGGAATAATAGGCTGTGCAGAAGAGGGACAGGTCAAATCACACTATCACATTCCAATTACCATTGGTAATCCGTACATGAACATATACTGAAATCTGTCCGCTGTATAACGTGCTACATACCGATTACAAGATAACTGGATTGTGTCGGTGTTATAATGAATAAGGCACTAGTATGCTGGTGAAGCTTATAAACACCATTACGCATGTATAAGTGCGTATGAGCGGGGAATGTATTGACACACTGATGTACATATATATATATAAATAACAGCAAAATATGAATATACATGTATGAATCCATATGCAGATATGTCTGTATATATTAATGTAAATATATATATATATATATATATATATATATATATATATATATATATATATATATATATATATATGTTACAGTAAATATACACATGTATATACCTAGATTATGTTACAGCAGTCACAGGTAACATGTTTAGACCGGGCATATGTTGGTGGGAGGTCCACTCAACAAACGTCTACTTACCACCCCACCCCCCCCAGCTAGGCTGGTGAGACATACAGACACGCAATAAAGGTAAATACAGCACTGCTTCCCAGACCACCGGCAGGAAACTACCAGTGGGAGAGATCTACAAGGTCTACACTTTAAACATGGACAGCAACGTCCCTTGCAGGACACCAAACATTTGGTACCTTCAGCCAATGGGAGTAACACAGTTATGACCAGGATGTAGCTGTACATGGAACAATAGGTTGTGCTAGCCTGACAACACATGGATTGACACAATGTATGACATGTGTCCCGACACAGGGAGAGTGGGCAGTGTGTAGGAGTGTGTTCATATCCCACCTGCATCCACCTGCATCCACAGTAAGGATGAGTGCTGTAGATTAGTGGCAGGTGGGGGAACTATGTGTATGCGATTATGGGGCTAGGGGTGCAGGTGTTGGCTGGCAGACACGTCTTAGGACCGTCCCGTGGGAGTAAGTAATATTCCGATGTGGGTATAGCAGATGCCTATACCTCCCAAACTGTAAGAGCACATCTACTGGAAAGTCCGTAAACCATTGGGGGAATACATACGGACCATATAATTGAACTGTCCCCGATTACCAGGGATGTCTGTGATTACGAATCAGAAGCTTAACACAGTCCCAACTAAACCATCCTAGAACTAGTGATATTAGGAGGAAAGGTGGCAGAATACACATAATGAATAATGACAACATGTAAAAGTTATAAACTGCATGCACCTCAGACAATGTGTATGAATACATATGTGCTCTGTGTCCGTCAATGTGTCAGGTTAATAGCACCAACCTTCTAAAATGTGTCCCTGAGGTCATTATGCAGTGTCCCTGATTCAGTGTTTATTCCTCCCCATTCGTATGAGAGGTCTGATAGTGAGAAAAAGTGCATGTTCCACTGACTACCTTAGAAAGTTGATAGAATAATAGGTTTGGGGTTACCACCTGTCCACCTTTGCGAGGGACACTCCCCTGTGGGCAGTTATGTCCTGCATAATAACTGTAATTAAGGCAAATGTCCTGTGATTTAGGGCAAAGACTACCTATATTGTCTGTAGTAGTAGCATAAAACAATTATGTTTCTCTGAAACACCTAAATGCTATAGGTAACAGTATAAGCAACTCTAATGTACAAGAGTAACCTTTTATTTAGCCGAAGCTGTGGGTGTGTTGCCCTGCAAAGTCTGACTTCCCTACATACAGGTCCTATAGGGTTGCCATCTTTCCAAATGGCCAGAGTGGGACATGTTCTGTAGAAATGTCAGACATTCCAGGACTAAACATACCTACAGCCGTGCATAGTACAAGATTACACTTATTTGCACAAATAAAAGCTTAATCTAGTTGCATTTGAATTGCTTATGCTACTTCACATAACATATAGAAGTGTCATATATAAAATAACTGTTGTATGCAATTATTAATGAAATGTAGAATATAATAATGTCCTGTAATCTGGACATGTGCTATGTCTTGATTATTTTCGCACTGTCCCTCGCAACGTGAGACAGGTGGTAACCCTAAAGTCCTACCTTGGCCAATTGAGAAGGTGGCAAACCTATAATAGGTATGTGGTAGCATGACCCGTCCGACGGATGTGACTACCACAACCCAACTACTCATTTGTAATGCAGGGTCTCGGTTCCCATGTATAAGCCAGATGGGAGCAGAGTGTATGCGGAATACACAAATATGATTAATTCACTGGAAAGGACGCTGATTCCGTACAGTCGAACGCCATTCCGTCACCTAATGGTCAGCCATTCCTGATACTGTAGTCATGTAGTCTGATGTGATAGGCATTACAAGGTGGGAGCAGATAGTAAGAGGAACACACAATTATGAATGATTCACCGGACAGGCCGCTGATTCCATACAGTCGAACACCATGCAGTCACCTAATGAGCAGCCATTCTCGATACTGTAGTCAGGAGTGGTCTTAGGTCAACTGGTGCCCTAGGCAGAGGGCACAACGGCACCCCCCACCACACCATCCAGTGCCCCTATCCTGGTCTACCTACAGAAAATAATTACTGGTAAAGTGCCCCCACTAAAGCTGCACCCTAGGCGGCCGTTTAGTTGGCCTATGCCTAAGGCCGGCTATGGCTGTACTCATGTAGGCCGATGTGATAGGCATCACAAGGTATGCCTAAGAGGAACACATGAATATGAATGATTCTCCGAACAGGCCGCTGATTCCATACAGTCAAACGCCATGCCGTCGCCAAATAGGCAGCCATTTCCAATACTGTATTCATTTATTCTGATGTAATAGGCATCAGAAGGTGGGAGCACATTATATGAGGTACACATAAATATGATTGTGTCACTGGACAGGCCACAGATTCCGTACAGTTGAACGCGATGCCGTCGCCTAATGGGTGGCCAATCCCGATACTGGAGTCATGTAGTATGATGTAATAGGCATCACAAGGTAATATTGTGGTCCTCACTCACACCCAGGGGTGTGAGTGACACATGCAAGCACCAGTGCAGGTGCATTAGCAAGTGCGGGATTGAGCGGGTGTAAGCGTGTTTGGCTACCAGTATGCGAGTATTGCATTGGTTAAGCAATGTAGAGGCTAATCGAGCGTAAGAGGCTGTAACCAGAGGATATCATACAGCACAGTCATTCAACAGTATAGGAATGTATCCCATCATGTAGATGTACATGTGAGTGTTTATGTCCAGCATATAGGTACATACATATATAGAGATGTATCAGGGACATACCATGTGTCAACAAAGCATTACAAACGAATGAAGTGGGAAACACCAGCGACACCTGTATTATGTAGTGGTGTTGCTCTATGTGATTACAAGACTCTCTCTGACAGACATGTGTCAGTCATACACACAGATAGTTGTACATTGGCCATATACATCACTCTGTGCATGTAATGTACATTAACACAACAGTACCTGTCCAATTATTATGTGTGAACAGTACTCCTGCAATGTGCTGTGTGCAACATCATCATCATGATAGAGGTAAATGGGATAACCATACAGGGACTGGTAGTGTTTTGTGTACAATGGGGTCA